>NC_046357.1:23497083-23687083 GCF_000738735.6 Corvus cornix cornix | reverse complement strand
AATCCGCAGGAAGAAATTGGAATAATTTATTAGCTTACAAGTTTTCGTTGACAGTTAGCCCAAGGCTATTTATCTCTGTAATAGAGAACGTCTCCAATGTGGCAAAATTGACCAAATCAAACAGCTTTGATCAGAAAATGAATCTGGCAAGGCTGTCTGTCTGTGGGTCCCAGGGGGAAGGTGGGAAACAAACAAAAAGATTTAACAAGTGGTCAATAGGAGAAAGAAAGAGAGAGAATTTGCAGCCTGGAAAGTCAGAAGCCTGCAGAAATCTGCACAAACACGGAAATGAATTACGGGAGATATGAATTATGTCTCACATCTTAGCATTTAGCATGGTACATGTGCATAACTGGAGCTATGCGGCCCAATATGATTCTTGCATTGAGGTGATGATAAATAACTGCAGGAGGGGGAAAACGTTTTAACTTCTCCTTAAAGGAAAACAACATACAGATAATTCCATATCTTCCATACCAGAACACTGGTACCTTCACTGCAGTTTGCCCATACTGTCCATTAGTAACACCTGCTTTGCCACAAAGAGTCTGAGTCCCACAGACTCAGTATGTTGAAAGCCATCACAAAATCAACACCAAATTCTGTTTCAAGGGAACCAGAATGTGTTTCAACTGTTTCACTGCACAATTCAGACGTTGTTTAACCATCTTCCTGTTGATGACCAAGACTTTTAAAACAAAAAATAATAAAATGTAAGAACTTAGGGATAAAATTAAAAGAAGTATAGAATTTTGATTTATGTAATAAACTAGACATGCCTTCTCTTGTAAAGAAAATTTTTACCAGTCAAAGATCATCCTATAGCAGAGAATACAGAGGAGAAGGTTCAGGATAGCAATTGGAAGCTTTTACATTGCCACAGTTCTATTTTTATATTACTTAGTACTCTCTGTTTCCAGTAATCCATGTGAAATATCAGATAATAATATCTATGAGGGAAAAACTTCATTCTCTTTTGGAATTAAAGTGCTTTGTGATAATTAGATATAGATGCCTCAGATGGCCATTACATTATTATACTATATTCTCTCAATGCATCACAGAGAACAGACTAAAGGACTGTGTGCTGGTTCCCTTTTTCTAGGAATTGCAACATTTCTTCCCTGGTAGGAAATGGATTTATTTATTCAGATTCTTGTGCTACTTGCTTTAAGCAGGAAAAGGTAGAAGTAATGTCTCTCTCTCCTAGGAAATGTTTCGGATTATGTTAAAGAAGCAAAAGTGCAAGCCGTCTTAACTTAATAACAAAGGATCAGCAATTTTATTTTGCTTATATTGGTGAATTGAATAAGCAACCTGCAAAGAGAAGCACTCAAACAAGTTGAGATTGAAAGCACTCCAGAAAGCAACCATGCAGCCTAGTCAGATACCCAGCAGGAAACTGAAGGCGACAGGTTACTTTCTCACTTCTTTTCAGGCCATTTTATGGGACTGTAAGTCCTTGCACCTGATCTATATTGTTACATACACTTAGAGAGATCAGTAGGGAATTTATTTATTTATCACTGTTTGAAGTGATAATTTTATCAGTTTGAGGAGAAGAGAGAAGCTGGCCTCTTGAATGTTGTTCATCAAATTCAGTTTTGAATGCTTTTGTATTTTTATGAATCTTCAATATGAGCTATTTTTGTACTTGGAAAAATGGAAACTTGAGTAATTGATAGTCTGAAGATGATTGGCAGCATATAAGGTAATCTTTGATATCACTGGGCTGGATCATGAACCCCTTCATTATTTCTTAGACTCTTGTGAGGCAAGGAGGACTTTTGCCTTATTAAGAAATCGGCAGTATTTCATATTTTCATTGTAATATGTTCCTATAGCAGACTAAAACAACATAAAAATTGATTAATTAGAGTTTCTATGTAATATGTTGAAGTTCAGCATTTTCGTGGCCTGGCAATGTAAGAGGCAGAATGGTCTGAGTGGTAAAGCCAAAAAACCCATTTTTTCCAATCCCTCCTCTTCCACTGGCTTACTGTTTTACAGTTTACTGTTTCGTAGGACCCAAGAAGCATGAATATTTCAGCTGCTGAATATTCACGATTATGTCTACAGTCAATATGCTCTTTAGTCTCTTAGCTTCTCCTGTGAGATCTAGGTTTTCTATTGCAAGATGCAGTACCTGAATTTGCAGAAATTCTAAAACAGATTTCCCTTTGCAAGTCTTCATTTGAATTTTCCTTTCTGTAAACCAGAACCATATGCTTTACTTTTTCTTTAAAAGGCTATGAGTGCTACCCATAAGAAATATTATATAGGCCTTCACTCAACCCCAGCTGGAAAACAAGAGCTTTTCCACTGGCTTTTGCAGAGTTTAAATCAAGACTTGTGAGAGCTAAGCTTTATTTTAGAAGCTGCATTCAGGATGGTGGAGATACTCCCATATATATGTGATAGGATGGATCCTGATAAAAGATAGAGATGGAATTTATTTGATGCACTGCAGATATCTGCCTCTGCTCTGGAGAAGCAGGCAGGCTTTAGGTTTGAGTCATTGTAAAGCAACAGTCTAAAAGATGTTGGATGAATTGAAAAACAACCTGTGTTCACCAGCAGAGGTACAGGTAATCAAGGATTAGATCTTGAAAGTTAAGCAAGTAAAACTGAGTGGAAATTTCTTATTATGGGATCAATACAGAGCCTGCTGATGATAACTGTATTTGCTTCCATACTTACAGCAAAGTAGTTAATGTAAGACTGGTAAGAATGGGATCACATATTTAATTGTCCAGTAGACAGGGTCCTGAAAGGTCTTGGTTTTCTATGTGTGGTGTATTCAAAACTCTTTGAGGCAGCCCTGAAAGTCGCACTAGAGACAGCCTTAGCTTTATCTGTTTTGCAGAAACAGAGGCTGAAGGGTTATTGCTCTGTAGAGCTTCCTGATCTGTGGAAGTGGGGAGGAAGGTGCACATCTCCTCACCCTGGGATCCAGTGATAGGATGTCTGGAAATGTTCAAAACTGCACCAGGGGAGGTTCAGACTGGACATTATGAAACATTTCTTTACCAGCAGATAATCAAACACCTGAATGGGGTTCTTAGAGGGGTGTCAATACCCTAAGCCTGTCACTCTTCAAGAGGCATTTAGACAATGCCATTAGTTACATGATTTAACTTCTGCTCAGCCCTGAAGTGGCCAGGCAGCTAGACTAGATGATCAATGCAGGTTCCTTCAAACTGAAAAATTATTTTCTATTCTATTCTATTCTATTCTATTCTATTCTATTCTATTCTATTCTATTCTATTTATATTGATACCTCAAACCATAAAACAGCAAGACTCTTGTAAGACTTTCAGTTTGATTTCTGAGTGCAATTCAAGATGCTAAAGATAATCTTTTGAACCCTGGATGATGTGATGATCTACTTGAGGAATGATGTGATCCTCAAACCTTCAGATAACAAGCCTTTACTTTTTTGCTCCTCTCTTTTTTCTGGATTAATATCATCACTGATGTCCTACCAATTTCTTTAAATGAAATTGCTGAAATGCTTTGATCTAAGGAAGAGAGAAACCAAAGGAAAAAAAGATGCAAACCCAAACCCAACCCAACCAACCCAAAGAAACAAACAAAAAATCATCTCTGTCTAGAAACAGTTGAGAAACTTTAAAATGAGGAATGTGAATTAAAGAAAAATTTACAGGTTTCTCTTTTTCTTCTTTTCACATCAATTTTTTTCTGAAACATCCTCTTTTATATAATCATGTTTGCAATGAGACTAATAAATGGTACAGTGCAAAAGCCTGCAAGAAGTAGAATATTAGTCCTCTGCCACTGCTGGCAGCTCTGTCCAGCCCAAAACTTACCTGGCACATTCATCTGTGCCCCTCTGATGGTAGTGACATGGCCAGGACAGTACTGTAGACTTCAACATTTTTAACCTGCAGAAATACATTGACTACATTTTCTTTCTTGTCAGAAAAGAAATGCACATTGTCAGATACCAGCCAAAGTGTTGCCACTTTGTCTCCTGTTTATCCTGACATGAACTGTACTACTGCTTTTTTGTGTTCCCTCCTGGGCTGAAAGAATGGGAAAATTCTCTATGGATGGAAATGTCTTCCTCCTCTGCATAAAAAGCTGATTTTTCTTTTCAACTGGCCTGTTTGGAGCATGGTGTTTATTTTGCAAATTAATGTTTTCTTGTCAGTATGGTATTTGGATTTCTTTTATTAATATTACGCTTCCCAATCCCTACCCCAAAGACAGAGGTGGGGTACACAAATCTTCATCAGGATGTCCTCGGTGCTGTGTCCTAGGCTCTGGTGCGCACCGGAAAGGGACTATGAAAACTTGAACTGGGCAAGGTTGGATGATATTGAAAAGGGTGTTTGTTCTGGGATTAGCAGGTCTGTGCACAGCTTTAATCTCATTTTTGTTTTAGTTTACTTTGCTTTATTATGTTATTTTATTGAAACCATTTTTTGAGAAGGCTTGCGTTAGTTTTTACTTGTCTTGAACAGCTATCAGTTTCTCCCATTGTGATTTTACACAGCAATATTATCTAGATGAATTGGTAAGTTATGTCAAATGTTTTAATTTATGTTTCGATCTGATCTACCTGATCTTGAAAGACTTTTAATAGAACATGGTCTCGTATTGTTCTAAAACAATAATGCAGTTCTGAAGAAAAGCAACCTTAAAAATCTAACTCATAGCAAATTTGTGATTTCTAGCAAGGGACATTCAAACAGAGTTTGTCTTCATGAATTCAGCATATTTGCAGAGAAAACATGCCTGTAAGACATTTTGATGTGTTTTTTTACGTAAGTTATGTTATCCTGTGATACTGTGGTAGCCTGGGATTTTGGAGAGTTAGTCTTAATGTGGCTTGTAACCTAGTACAGACTTAGGGCAGACTTTATGGACCTGTAGGATTCTGGAAATGTCTGCTTTCTTGCTGAGGTCTGAGCTGCTTTCCCCATGGAATACCTCTTTCTGTTTTTAACTTTTCATAGTGTCCAGACCACCCTGACACGAGCTAAGCAGGGATTCCAGGTGTTTTTAGTAACACTAAACTGTAATGCCTGAGTCCCTGTGTACGTATAGGGTCTCCCCACTGAAGGCCCTTAAGATCAAAATTTCCTTCTCTTCACACTTCAATAGCGCATTGGTCTAATCTGCTTCTGAGTGTGATATAAAACACAGATCCTGTACAGGCTCTTATTCTTCACAGAAGAACACAGTAGAGAACAAATTAGGACAAACCCATTTTGAAAGCAATGGCAGAGCCAGTCCCAAGTAGACTTATCATGGGGCACAGGGCAGTGAGGCACGGACAAACGTGCAGTGCTGGACAGACTTTGAACACACACAGATCCAAATGCCCAGACTTACTGGGAGGGCTTTTTACTCACTGGTCTTGCAGGAAGGCGGTGCCAACACAGCAGAACTCACTGCCTACTCCTCCAGTGGCATTTTACAGGAAGATACTGAAGGCAGTTGCCTCTGGCATCTTTGACTCACCATGTATTCCCATCACCTCTGAGACATGGAGTGCAGAGAGGTTTTTTTTTATTTTGTAGGAATACAAACAGGTACAATAGATAGAGACACAAGACCAGATGCTTTCTGAGTAGGCACTTCTCTCTATGTGTTTATTTCCATGGCATGTATTTCAGTGGAAGGAAAATGAATTTATTTGGCTCAACCTTTGGATTTTGTGCATTTATTTGTTTACATTTGTTTCCCTCTTTCATACTACTAATGTATTTTCACTTCATTAGCAAATGCTCAGCCCTTCATAGGTACTAATGTTATATGAATTTTTTTCTTGGTACTTTTAGTCAGCTTCCTAAGCCACTGTTACAGGAGACATGCCAGGTTTACAGACATGGTTCATATTGGTATTTTCTACATATAGACCAAAACAGAAGCGTTTGAGAGAAAGCCTTCCTTATAATAAAGAAAGAGGGATTCTGCCTCATTCTATTTTAAAATAAACTTTAAAATGTATTATTTTTACATGAGCAAGACTTCTTCTCTGAGGTCTCTCATGTACTTCTGGCAGCAGATGCTTTCCTGGCAGCTTCTTTCTCAGACGTTTGGTCGTTATCCTCCAATGTCACCCAGATAACTATCACCACAGGCAGGAAATCACTCATGAATCATGACTTCTGTGCATCTCTAGGACCTCAGATCTCCTCTGACCTTACGCACTCTCTTCAATGCCATTAAATAAATTAAATGTTTAAATTACCTATATTAGCTTTAATTGTATAATTATGGAGTCAACGAGAAATAAATCTGTAAAGGGGAAAGTCTAATCTAAAAAAGGACTTGCCCTCACTTCGAAGTGAATGAACATGCCAGTGGAAGTGATAGAGGCCTCTGTAGGAAATCAGCTTATATCAAATTTAATCTACTATAATAATATGATATAAATAATACCAGATATTTTATCTGAAAGCAAATGTCCTCATGTTATTTCAATGTTTTATGTCATATCCAGGAAAAAACAGCAGCTTTTATGCACTGGGATGAGGATGTAGTGAAAGCCTTCCTCTGAGACACACACAGATTCCAGGCAGAGGTCAGGGGATGAGAACAAAAAATAAAAGTTCTACTACTACTAAAAATATCTTAAAATAGATCTTAATTGTTTCAACATGAAGAGTGGAATTAGAAGTTTAATTTAATGTAATTAAGTTTAATTAAGTTGGATGAACTCAGATTTAATTTAAACCACTCTCTTTCACAATGTCAATAGCAGTATCTCATATCTCCATTTACCTGTAAACTGTCCCCATGAATAAACGTGTTGGGAAGATGAGTATCCAGATTCATATTGACTAAGGATTAAGTTATAGGAGATTGAATGTGGGGTCAAGACTAGACCTTATTTCCCTTTGTATAGGGCTCTAGGTGCAGGCACATCCCAGGGAGTGATGGGGAAACTGTGCATCAGCAAAGGCAACTTGCCGGGGATACCAGGAGCTCAGTCCTTTGCCTTTTTAATTTCCCTTCTGCAGTTCAAGACCACCTTGCAGGATGGATAGGAGCTGTTGGAGCTCTGGGCAGGCTGCAGAGCAGAGAACCAAGTGGATGAGAATGATGTGTCTTGTGAGAGCTGGCAGCAATACCTCTGTATTTTCCAAATAGTATTTGTCTTCAGTTTTCTTCTATTACACTGGGGACTGACTGCAGCTGGCCTCCATGTCTGAGTGGTTAATAAAGTTGATTTACACCGTTTATTTCTGTCAGGAGTCCATCAAGCATATTTTATTTTGCCTCTGGTAAGTCCCCATTTTGTTACTCTATAGTCTGCTTCCCCAGACGCATAGATTCCGTAAAAAGAAAAATATCATTACAACATATTGCCAAACTAGCCATTCACAAAGGAAAGAAGTGCATTTATTCTTAGCACCTTCAAACAGTTAACTCTGTTTATATTGGCATTACTTTTTCATTGGTAAGATATACGTGGAAAAAGTGTGTAATGTGCAACTCATGCTGATTACAGTGATTTTGACTTGAAAGTTGGTGTGTGGGGTGCTGTAGCTTGGTTTCCCAATTGGTTTAGATAAAAATTTTATTTAGGAGGAAAAAAGGCTTCCTTCCCTTCTCTATGAGGTTTTTGCACCTTCAGGTAAAATTTCTAGTGGAAGGGTTTCTTTCTTCCTTTAGCTGTGCTGCAGATTTTTGCTGATGATTCTCCCTCGTGCTGTGCTCCCACCCTCCAGGAAGAGTGGGAGAAACATCTCCCACAGAGAAAGAGGAGAGAAGAGTTACCACTGGCACCTGCAAAGCTGGGAATTACAATAGCCAAGACATCCTGTAGCAACAGGGGTGAAGAAACTCTGCTGTCTCCCCACACCCAGCAGCTCCTGGGAATTACGATCAGAGTTTTATAAAGACAAACTGTCATTGCATCACATATACTGAAAAACAAATTGCAGGGAAGCTGGGCTATGAATTGATTCTCATTGATTAAATTCTCATCTCGGTGTGCTGGAATAGTGTGGAAGATCCAAAGGATCCTGTTGCATGACAGGTCTACATAAATCCAAGGATTTATGTCAGTGCTTTATGGAGCACATCGGGAATATCCAGTTTTGTCTCTATTTGAATATAAAACTGTGGTTTATTTTCAAAAAAAAATTTGTTTTTTTAAGTTTTAAATGACATTAGTCATTTAAGACTCAGGATCAGTAGGGTATGTAATTAGTCTCACAAAGGTCTTTCCAATGTCCAGAGTGATGTTTTTTGGCAAATAAGATTATTAATGGAATAAGGAGATACTAAAAAAAAGCTAACTTATCTCTCAGAAAATTAGATTCATCCAGATAGTTTAAATGACCTATATGCAAACGTTTGCTAAATGTTTGAAATACTGTAAGGGTGTACAGGAGGGGCCACCAAAAGAATCCCTTTCCACTTGCATTCAGCTGCCATGCCCAGGTAACTCACAGCCAAACATCCAAAATAAAACACACACATATCTGAAGCCTGCAACAAAGAATGCCTAAGAGACCTCCAAGTGGGCTCTGATGGAGACCAGATGCACACAACAAACACCTCAAAGCTCTACCAGTATAGGTCCAGGGGAATATGGCCTTCAGGAGACAGAGCAAAGCTGTGCCTTCATGCAATGTTTCACATTAAGCATGGTGTTAATCCTCATGAAGTCCCTTGGCTCAAACACAGCAAGGCCTAGGTGAAAATATAAGCTGTATTTTTTCATGCCAAAGTTGTACTTGTTGCAATTGTTTCTGAGGATGGTTTGCTATCTTCTGTGGGAGCTGAAAGATGCTGATAGATATCAATACCTGCAGGATTTTGTCAGAGCTTGATCCGGTGCTGCCTCCCTTCACGTGTTGATGGATACTTTCCATCCATCCTCATGTTGCACTGTTCAATTCTCTTGTGCTGGGATGCCAACAAATAAGCTTGACAATGCTGAAGCTGCTAATGGATGAATTGATGTCCCATCATACTGATCAACATTACACAGCTCTTTTCGTTGTCCATGGTAAAATTAATGTGTTATCTAGACTGCATATTTCGCAAAGACTCAATGCTTCTGCTTTTGTACAGTTTCTTGCACAATGGAGTCCTGGGCTGGTTTTTTATTTCAGGTGCTAGGTTATTACAAGAAGTGCATATACTCCATTATTACAAAGAATGGATAATAAGAACAGTGAATAGATTCAAATGAAAAATAACTGAAAGCAAAAGGAAAATTGTATTCTACAAAGCTGAAGGAGCAAATGCTAATGCGGTGGGATTGACTAAACCTAACCAATAGTGGATGATTAGACTGTACCTCTAGCAAGGCACATTTGCCATGACTGTTTTGAGGATAGTTTACTACCTTTGGTTGGAGATGAAAAATAATTCTATATATCAATACCAGCAAGACTTTGTGAAAACAAAGGCTTGTTTTATTTTTCATGTGAAAAATGTTGATTTCACTGCAATTTTAGAAACCCCAGAATGCTTGAATGTTTAAAGTTCTAAAAAGATACAGGATAAAGACAACAGTGCTGTCATCAACCTCGCACAAATTCAAAGGTTCTGGGATTTACCTAGCTTCTCAAGAAAATGGCAGTCTCAAATGAACTATGAATACTTGCTTATTTAAAAAAGGTAGATTTGGAAGAGATACATCAGAATTTTGTCTAAAACACTTAGCTAAATTTCAGTTATTGGCAGTCAGAAAATCCATTAATATTTTTTGCTCATTTCTGTGACTGGTGGTGAAATAATTAGTAAAGGCAAAGGTTGTTTTTGTTCTGGAAAAAAATTACTTGCTGCCTTAATTTTTTTCTGGTTTTGTGTAACAAAGAGCATCCTTTATTATATATTGTGGTTTTGTGGTTTGAGCTCTGTTGCAAATAGAACTTTTTGCAGTCCTGTAAAGTTCAGTTAAGTCTGAAGTGAAAGTTACTTTGGAACATCTCTAACTTGCATGATTGCTCACATAACGGATCACCAAAGGACTTCCTGGTGCTGGAATCTTCATACAAGGTAGATTCTCCCACTCCAACTGGCTTTTCCTGAATTAGTTCTTTAATGAATTAGACTCAAATAAGGACAATTTTTTTTGCATTGTGGAGAGGGGTTCTGTGAGCAGGAAAAGAATGGAGAAAAGGGATTTTCACAGAATAGATGATCACTTAAGGCAACAAAGCTGAAGGGCAGAATATGTATGAATGTCTGTGTGAAGTCCACAAGTGAAAGACAAAGAGGGAGGGAGAATGAGATGGAATATTGAGGACAGTTAACCAGATTGATGATGTGCACATACCAAAACTCCACTAGGAAAACTGCTTTGATTTGCCCCTTTTTCCCTTTTCTAAATTCAACACTGAATATTGCCAGTTTGAAATCTGTGAAAATTTGGCTGACTGACGAAAATATGAAGGAAGATCTTTGTCCGAGCCAGTGCTATTTCTGGCTAATAGCTGCTCTACAAAAGTCCACCATTCAACCAACCCAAAATCCAAATCTGTCTCCAAAAGGCCACTTTCCCACTACAAAATGGGAGACCTGAACAGGTTATGACTTCTAACATTATGTCATCTATGCATTTAAGCAGAGAAATGCTTACATGAAATTTTGTATCTAATGAATATTCTCAGAAAGTAAGGAGGGAAAATGAGAATAATTTTAGATAAATTAATTTTGGAGTTCTCAAAGGAAGAAAGCTTAAAAAGAGATGATTTTGAAAAGAAACACTGCCACTCATGTTCTCTTCACAAACCTGTCAGGAAGATTTGAAAATCAGATGCTAGGAATCTGAATTTTGGAACACTTACAATCTGTATCTACTTCTGAAAATCCTGGCTGAAGTGTTTTCTTAAAAATTAATTATCTTCACCAATACAAGAGGTACTTGGTGTTTTAGTATTTTTATGAAACATTATTGACAAAGCCATGGTGTTCTAAATGGTTACTGTAGTTTTTGGCCCTGTGGAGGAGCAAATCTTCTTGCTCCCAACCCAAAAATTTCATAGTATTGAAGAAGATTTTTCTGTCATCTTCCCCAGGACATCTCTGCTTTATAGTACTCCCATGACTAGGCTATTGTTACCGCAATATTTAATTTTTTTAAAGAGTGGACCTGTGTGCAAATAGAAACAGGAAAGAATAAAGTGCCCTTGTGCTAAGACACTCTGCAGGATTGTACCACATGCTATCTGTGTGGTATGGGCTCCAAGGTATTGATGTGATGTGATCATCCCTGTGTTTGCATTAATGTCCCGGGCAAGTTGAAAGTGTACAAACTGCAAATGCAGAGAATCCTGTTTTATAACAATGATGAGAAGCCTGGTGGAAGTTTAAACCCTCAGTCAAGAACTAAATGAGAGATAAACTATGTCTTTCTGTATGGAGCCTGCATTAGAGGCTTTACCCAACTCAGGAGAAGCAACCTCAAACTTGACTATCTTTCTTTGTTGGGATAAATGCAGGCATTAGTATTTCTCTGCTTACTGCTAATTTGTATCATACAAGAATTAAGATGATACTTTATTGGTCCAGGCTTTTGGACACAAAGACGGACATGTTAATCTGCATGGAAACCACCAATGGGAAACAAATTCTCTATGGTTTGTTTATCTCATATTTGTGCCTTCTGCAGTAATATCAGACTGATATGGGCAAATATATAATTTTTAAAGAGGGGCAAGTGAGAGGAACAGTCTAATAAACATTGGTCAGTAATGACCACTGGTAAAACTTTTGCAGGTTACTTTGC
Organism: Corvus cornix cornix; assembly: GCF_000738735.6. Classification (NCBI taxonomy): domain Eukaryota; kingdom Metazoa; phylum Chordata; class Aves; order Passeriformes; family Corvidae; genus Corvus; species Corvus cornix. Next base: position 23,675,357 of record NC_046357.1, on the reverse strand, counting down.
AGGTTTTTGCAAAACTTCTTTTGTCTTTTTGCAGGAAGGCAAGATCTGTGCCACACTGGTAGTCCCACAGTCCATCAGTTCAAAGCACAAGGAAACAAATGGCATCAGTCCCAGACGGATTAAACCAGAATGCCAAACATGAAAGGAGGAACATTTCTGAAGTTCACTTATCTTACTAACACACTTTGCTTTGGAGAAGTATGTCCTTGCAAGGGAAAATGTACTGCTGAATGAGTAGGGGTTTTGTATGCATACTAATTGTCTGTTTTATTCACTTATTACCTTTCTTCACCTTGTTTGTCTTTCAAAATTGTTTGACACGCTTTTACAGGAAAGATGACAGTTAATCTATGTGGTTCACAGATTGAAAGCAAGAATTAAAGGCACCATTATGATTTTCAGTGCACAGATTTTCCTGGCTACTGTCTGATAAATATTTAGTTTAATTTAGGAGAATAGACCTGTCTTTGAAGAGCAACAGTGAGAAGGGAAGTGTTCTTAACTGAGGAGAGATTTTATTTTAAACAATTAGGAGGAAATATAAATACAAAGAAAAATATTAAGAGTAAAATCAAGTTGATGAAGACAAGTTGAAACAAGAAGTTGCCATTAGCTGAAACACTAATATCTAGATTTGATAACTATTGAGATATGAGGAAACCTGTTTGTGCTATAGAGCCAGAAACTAGACTACCTGATTCTCCCTGAAGCTAATATTTATGAAGATGTAGCAAGGCTCTGTGAAAATATAATAAGATAATGGAACGCATTTGGGTGGTTTTGGCAAAAAGATTGTTCATTAATGTTATTGATGTACACGGGAAGACATTTGATGTGAAGTTCATAATTGAAATGTTACAAACACTTCAGCATATGGATCCTTCACATTCACTTAATTGCCAGTTTAGTAATAATTTTATGTAATGAGGAATTATTAATAATACGTGAAATATTAAATTGACGTAATCACCAAAAAACATAATATGACATCCACTGTGCAAAGGATGTTATAATTCCAGGTGTCTTTGTTATATTTTAAACAAGTAATATAACTGGTCGAATTCCTCTTTCAGAACTATTGACTCTATAAAGTAATACTAATTTTTTTTTATAATTGTCTTTAAAGGTAAGGCTATTAATCAGGTATTCTTTTTTTTCTCATCCTTCATATCCCTTATTAGCATCCAGTTATGACAAAAAAACTTGACAAATGATCAATAACAAATTGCCTTGCAGTTTTGTGGTGCAAGTCCCGCTGTGAAATAAATCTCTGTATGCTGATTCTTTGATTATGTAGGCAGATACCAATACCCTGTTCAGATGGGTGAGAAGAGGGGACCAAATTTGTCTCTTTCCCACTTGCAGTTTAATCGTTGTGGAAGATTGTGGTAGTGGGGCAAGAGATCTTTTATCTCCAGCACACCAATAAAAATCTTCCCTAAGTTTGCAATTACTGAAAGTCAATAGCCTATTGGTATGAGAAATGTACTCTTCGAGGACAAATGTCCACAACATAGTTATCACCTCTATTGCCACACAGAACAGATTGAGCAGGCACGGAGAATGTCAGGCACCTCCCCAGGTAATCCTCGTCACGGCAGGATCGGCGCACACTGATGTGGGGACCAGTGAAGTGTGCAAGGCCGCTCATTCTCTGGGAGCCCTGTCTAGTCTATGACTTCATTTTCCTGAGTCATTATTCTGACACATCTCATGGGCAACATCTTCAGTGAGAGAAAAGAGCCAATATGAGTTTTTACTTAAACTGGTATAAATCAAGAGAAACCCTAATGAAGCCAATGACTTTCCATACAAACTCATAAAAGCGAGAGGTAAACTGAAGCTATTAATGAACAACGAAACAGAAAGCAAAGTCTTCAATTCCAGTTTACTTCAGTTTTAAGTGGGGAAAAAAAGGAATTGAAGTTCTCTAGTTCACCTGATCTGGGAGCTGGAATTGTGAGACTTAAATTTTGATGTGTAAAATTCATTGTGTGCACTTGTCCAACTAAAAAAATTAACAAACCAGAATTACTACATGTGCCTTTAGCTCTTCTGCTCCTTTTTCATAAATCTTGTATCAATGATAAACTCTGGTTTAAACTGAAAAGAAAAAGATCTGTATATTTACTGGAAGAAGGCATTTTCCAAACATAATTTAAAGAAACTAGATGACAAACATGAAAAAGTAAATTGAAGATCAATTTTATTTCTATTTTATTTCTATTTTAGGTGGACACTACTTTCAAAAGTTAATAAGCTTTGGATAAAGGACATCTCACTTTGTGCCTAAGGAATGCTCCGTTCCAAATTTTACTCTGAACAATCAGTGAGTCTTCACAGGGCAACAGTTGTATGCAGAAAGATTCAGGACTCGAGTTTATTCATTATTTCGTACTTCCGTGGACAATTTTTAAATAAAATCTTACAATAAAATATGAGTTTTAGTACTTCCAATGCCTTGTAAAATACTCAGTTATGGGATCTGAGCAGTTGCTTTCTGATTTTCTCCCTGGAAAAATCTATATAGAAATCGTGTAAACTATATTCAACAGCAAATACAACACAGCCCTTAGAGACATCATGCATATATGTTTCATAAGGGAGATCAAATGAATTATTTGTACAACCCACTGTAACAAAGCAAGGAATTTTTTAGGCTATGTAAAAAGTCTGTGCTTTTCGGGTGATATAATTTCAGTGCTGGTACATATGCTATGATTTGATGAATGGCAATAATTACTATGTGCATTGTACTCTTCCCTTCTTGTTTTCACATTTGCAGATTTTTTTCTGTGAGGCTTACTAATGGTTTGTGTTTTAACCAATTTAATACCTCTTTTCTTAAAGCATTTAGAAGCATTTGTTTATATAAAGAAATTGCTGTTGAACAGGCAAAAGGATCTATTTTAATATTTTAGAAATCAGCAAAATAGTACTGAAGAAAAACAAAGCATTACATATTGTGAGAAATGGTACAACGGAGTATCTTATTTCATATAAAATGTATTAAGCAATGGCAATCATTTTAGGCAAATGTTTATTTTTTATTTGATCACTAAGCAAGAGAGAGCTTCATTCATCTTCATTTCTGCATTTTTAAATCCATATAATTTATTTCACACTCGAGAATTAAGCTGAATGTTAATAATTTTCCTTTGTGTATTGTGAAAGGCAAAATATTTTTCTCTTTTTTTTCTGTTTTGTTTTGCTTCTGCTTCTGGCTTTGTATATAGTGAGGGAAGCATGATATCAAAGAAGATATCATCTACAACAAAAGTAGCAGTAGGAGATGGTTGTAATGCTCCTTTTCCCCTCATGAAAGAAGAGAGGAAGACTTGGAAAGGGAGTGAAAGTGTAAAAGGAAGCAGTCGAATTTGAAAGGGGGAATTTAGAAAACTGTTTTTCAGATATGGTTTGACTAGAATTACAATTAATATTACTTATTTTGTGGCACTCTTTTCCTTTCTAAATTCTCTGTCCTTAGCTGTAAGATTTGTACTCTAATTGAAGTCAGAGGAGTCTTGCTTGTATTAAATAGTCTCTTGAACTCTTAGGAGCGCCACTGAAATAAAACACTAACCCACACCAATTTATGAAACTGCAATCCAGCAAATTTCCTACAGTCTTTTTTAATCTTAAATACGATTCTATAGAATATAGTAATAGAGTGCATGAGGTAAAAAGTATGTGTGTTGACAAACATAGTTAAATGCCGTGCATTTCACCCAGACCATCAAGAAAAAAATTTCCAAGATGACACAAGTGGGAGAGTAGGCACAATTCTATAAAAGTGTAACCTGTGCTACCTATAGCAGGAGATATATACACTAGCAAGAATTAGTGATCTAGTCCTGGGGGTATTAAACAATCTCAAATTTTATTTAAGTTCATGAGAACCCTAGGTGCTTGAACCTCCATGAAGCATGCCCTAGACAACAAGCTAAGAATTTAATCTCATAAGAAACCAGAAACAATGAATATTAACCTTACAGAAAAGACAACATCACTGGGAGGTTTTTTACATTAGAGCTGGGTGAAAATTTGCTGAAAATTATCCACAGATACTAACTTTATTTCTCTTTGTAAGCTGTCCACAAAGAGATAGTAACATTGTAAAATTCTCAGCAGTACTTCTTATTCAAAATTAGCCACACACTTCTCCAGTGAATTTTCTCTTCAAAATCTGCTTTTGCTGAATATTTGAGCTAGCATTCACTTTTTCATGAGTTATTCATACTAATAAAGCTTGAGCACTCAAGTGTTCCTGGAAAGCAAATGTGAAAGCATTGCAAACATGGTCTAATTGAAATCCACTTTCCACTTTGAGCAAATATTCGCAGAACATTTTTCCTAGTATTTACTTCACTTTAGTTGACATTATGGGCTAAAATCTCACTGATGTGCACTAAAGAAAGACGTCAGAGCAGAAACCTCTTCAATAATGCAGGTGCAATATTCCTGGAAGAGGCAGGTCTCTTGAACAGGCATAGCATGATTTAACCTGCTCTGTACTTTCATTTTGTTCAGAAGACAGCCTTAAAGGAGACTGTTCAACAGCTAAGTGAGCTCCCTTTATTGTTTAACCACACATTAAAATGTAAGAACCCATGTTGTACCTCACTCTAAGCTCCCCTTCAGCATTAATCAATAATGTTGTTCATCTAGCTTCTTTCATAATCACCAGTGATCAACTTATTGCTGGTGTTTAAGATAAGCTTCTTCAACATATTTGTTGCTGACATGAGAGGACAAAACACAGGGAGTGACCAGTGGTGTAACTTGTCTTACATTTGTGATAGATAGATAGATAGATAGATAGATAGATAGATGAAGCTATTCCCCCTGAAACATCTTGCTCTATGGAAATAGGCAAAATTCTTCAGTCCGATCCATCCAAACTTCCTATACAGACATGTTTCAGTGCATTAGGAACCTCATCCTTTCTTGGAATATGATGAGGTCTATAGAGCAACAGGAGCCTCCACAGGGCAATTCTGATCTTGGTTGACCAGAACTACTTCTGGATGTGCTCATCTTTCCCCATCAAGGAGAAGGAGGCCTTTCAGTGACATAATGTTCAATGGATGTGCCTCAGAAAAGTGTTGGTGTTGGGGGGAAAAATTCAAATCCTATTGTCTCCAGTGTCGATATGTAAGAATTTCCACAGTCCTGTTATCACACTCCCTTGTAAAATTATCTTCTTTGTATCCTCTTTAAGATGCACTAGTCTAGTGAGAATCACTCATTCATGCCAGCAACTCCCTGAGACTTTGATTGCCTTTTAAGTTCATCTCCTCTTATTTACTCATTCATTACAGACTGTTAAGTGAAGCACTGAAAGGGGTAAGAGATATTATGTCTCCTACAGAACTCTCAGAGGAAGAAAACTTCAAGAAAGTTTGTTGTAAGTTGTCTTTATATCTCTCACTGTGAAGGCTGCATTGCTAATGTCACAAAGCCTATTGACAGTTTTTGGAGGATTTTTTTGTAAACCTAGTGAACACCATCTTTGTGCATGGCCCCTCTGGATCACAGCTCAGCCATTTAGATGAGTGTCCTTATGTCTACCAAGATTTGTACTATACACAAATTGAAGCCACTGGCTGATACGAAACAAATAGAAAGTATTTTCCCCATAATCCTCAACACAATACACAATCTTTGCATACAGAACAGATAATTGTAACATATGCAATTCACCCTTATTGTTGTACAAATTTGTAGCTACCTAAACTTTTTTATTGGTACATACATACTGTCACTCCAACTATATCCATTGGCTACATGCAGATAATAAAATTATCTCTACTGCAATAGTTCTTCTTTCAATATGACGTATCTTATTGCAATAAATTTTCTTTAACAAGGTTGCAAGACATGAAGTCAGCTTTCTCTCTAGCTGTTTTTTGTCTTTTGGGTTCTAAGTATTCAGTCCTTAAAAAATAGTTTCCTACATACTAAATACTGTCACCCAGTCATTTTCATATAGTTAAATAAAGCACTATAGGTTGGATTTTAGGTCCAATGGCCACACCATGAGAATACAATTCATTCACTAATTAAATGCCCACTACCTCCATCAGTAGTGCCTGCCAACTCCAAATTTATATTGCAAAGAACTTTCATTTTATATGATGCATAGAAAAGAAGAAGAAGGCGGGGGAAAGAAGACCAAGACTATTAATATGTAAAAAATTACCTCTTTAAGGTCAGGAGCACCTCAAACACAGTCACTAGAAATGGAAAGGAGACTCTTAGGTTTATAATAATATTCTAATGATATAAACAATAGCTCTGAGTTTCCCTAGGTATCACAAATAGCTAGTTGACATGCTTTTGTTGCTACTCTGTGACTACTGGTTTATTGCCCTATTGGATGGGGGCAGAAAGGCATGTCAATTTTATGTGGCTTATTGTCAAAGTTCATAAAGCTAGATTAGGCTGAGTTCTTGTTATGCTTGCTCCTTCCGTGCAGCAGAACTACATACTATTTTTCCTGGACATAAGTGTGAAAATTAGTATGAATATTTATTTTAAGACTGGTTCAGGTTCAGCTTCCCTTTATCTCTAGTATTTCTACATATTCATACACACACCTTATTTAGTTACATTTTTTAGGGGTTATTTTTATATTTTTAATTGTTCGGTAGACTTAGGATATGTAACAATGGATAACCACGCAATACATTAAATACTTATGGGTATATTGTGCCTTCTGTTATAATATAAAATCCATCTATTCTGGTTGATGGGTTTTAACCTCACACAGAATACTTTAAACTCCATTTGGACTTGTGCCTACAATCACCTTAGCAAAGTCTCTTAAGTAACTGCGCACAGCCTAATTAGTATGCATTATCAATTAACAAACTTAATAGCCGGCAGATTGATTAGATCCTCTGTTGCAGGGGCAGAGCTGAAGCGAAACAGAATGAAAAATCATTGCACGCATACACTGCTGCTTTGTTATTTTCTCAGATCCCCTCCTCCTCCTCCACATTCCTTTAATTAATGCATACATATGGTTCTGAATATCTTGTAAACTGGAGCTTGCTCTAACTCTTTAATAAAACTCACTGGTAGATGAGAGAGCCATAGTCCATGCCTTATTTATTTCTGGCTGAAAACATAAACCATTTGATTTCACCCAGGTCTTTCCTCTCTAAGTGGTGCAAGTTTTAGAGATTTGCTGCTTCTAAGCTGCTTGTTTTCACAGTGACCGATAGAGAAAAACAGGTAAGTTGGAGCTGTGTACATCACGTCAAATAACCCTTAGCTGAGAAGATGTTTCAGGCATCATACTCACGGTATGCTGACACATACCACAAGGTGGATGCCATAATTACTGTCATAAAAAAAAAAGCATAGCACAAAAGAAGGCATGTAATCTTACAAATTCTGTTATATTGATGAGCTGGAAAATAAGCATACAGGAAGAAAAGCCATCCTATTTTGAAAGTAGGAATCATACTAAAAAATTTCACTGTCAGTTTTAGATAAAATGCTGGTGTTAGACAGGATTTGTGTCCTTTGATGCAAACCCTCAAAGACTACTGAAAACAACACTGAAGACTATCAGGTGCTGCCTTGCAGTGGTGGCAGGCTCTATCCTTGGGCAAATTGGCCTTTGTACACTGAGAAAGAAAGTGGTTCTTACTACAGTGATGTGAGCAGTAGCAGCAAGTTTCAGAGTTAATATCTATTTAGCATTTATATAGCATTTACATATGCAAATCACTGAAGAAATATTAGCTAATTAATCCACAAAACACAGTGGTTGGGCAGGTCATGTAAAAGTATCCATGAGAGTTGATACTGGTAAATCCAATAGAGGTAGAACTCTACTTTCCCAAAGGCATAACACATGCTGTTGTCAGGACCTAAATCAGTGCTTGCGGGTCCCTGATTCCCACATCTGCACTCCTCAGTGAGGTTGTGCTACCACAATTGTTACCATATTCCTAACCAGAGTCACAAACCCTGGCTGAGGTTGGAAGTGACCTCTGGATGGACTGGTCCAAGCCTCCTGCTCAGGTGATATCAGTTACCTGAAGGTAAAATTTCTTGAAGAATGGCTGCTCCTCTGAGTCCTCTGATGAGCCATATCTGAAGAAGTGGGTGGCTATAACCTCATCTTGATATAAAGGCACTGACAGACTGAACTCTCTAGCTGAGAAAAGAGGAACAATTGAGGGTCATGTGCCAAACTGTGTTCTTCTTTTCTAAGTAAGAAGTTAAGCATACTGATACAAACTCAGTAAAATACTCTGCAGTATCTTGCAAAAGGAAAGGTGGTGCTTATCACTGGATTGAGACACTCTTTGTCAAAAAAAACCAGAAGCTTGCAGACCCTGCTGAGTTCAGGACTCTCTTGACAATGGGAGATTTGTCTTGCTGGCACCTGAGAGTTCCTGCTATTCCACTGTCCCTTTGCAAGCCATTCAAAGACTTTCCATGTGTGTTTTTCACTCCAATACCATTGGCTTCTCTAGCCCACAACTTTTTTCTTTTTAAGCATGTTCTCCTAAACAAAAAACATAAGGCATATGGAAGCAGCATGCTCTATACTGTCTTTGTAGTCTATTACTATGCCTTAGCATACCTTTTTTTCCCCATCCCCAAAAAGGCAAACACAAAGAGTTAGCAACTATTTTTACCCTGAGCTGAAAACAGATACATGCAATTTAAATAAAACAAACTTAAGTGGAGCTAGAGACTATCCTCTCAGGTCCTGCTGATGTCACTTGTGCTTTACATAAAGTTTCACACACAGTATTATCTACTATCTTCTCAAACACAATTAATTAAACTATTTCCACTGCTATGCAGGTTTTTTCCCTTTGTTCATCTTTTATATATTTATATCAACTAATATGCTACTGCTGAAATAAAAGTGATCTTCAAAAAAAATCCCCACACAAGAATATTGCTGTGTGTTTTGATTTAAAGAATTAGACAAACCACAGAGATTCAGAAATGTAATTAAAAATTTTTACATCAAAAATAAGCTTCTTTGGATTATAAAGAAATCTGAAATAGTGTTGGAAGAAATGATAATATCTAAAACATCAAAGATATAACTTCCAACTGCCAAAAGACTTCCCTTATTAAAAAAAAATTCTTTAAGAAATAAGAAGACTGAAATTCCTCTGAGTCTAGGTAAGGATGGAGCATTAATTAGCTGCCAGAAAATGGTCTCTTAACACTGCAGTAAGAAATATGCCTCTAATTCTCATTATGTGACCCAAGAGAGGGGCATTAGGTCTGTAACCAGTGAAACTAAAATGTGAAAACTTTTTTTTTTAATGATTGGGCTACTCAGAGAGCAAGAGGTGAATAATCACCTGCTATCAAAGTACTCACTTCTCTGGATTAGCAGTGGCTCCATACAGGCCCTTTCTCCTCACCTAAACCTGACCATGCTCTGTTGAAGACGGATCACTTTATACAATGTACAGTTTCTGAAAAAGTATGAAAAAATAGAAGCAAGGAGCTCATATAGAAAAGTCAAAAGTCAATGCAGCAACTTGCTATTGTCTCTATGGGTATTGTTACAGTTGCTTTACAGTTCTACAGCTGTTCTACAGTGCTCTGTGGTTGTTCATGTTACAGGTGTATTATTCAATATGTAACCTTTACTCGCCATGTAACAAAGGCCCTCTGCGTCTCTGTATCATGTAAAAGACTCTTATTTTAGGTTAGTATTGCTTCTTCTTCAACTCAAGTCAAACAGTTCCAAAGTAATTAATGCCCCAATAACTGTATATACTTCGAGGTGCTTCCTTTTGTCAGGAATCATCTTTCAAATATTTAATAAATATATGTGATTTTTGTTGTCCCATGCTGTATGTTACCCTTTACTACCTATCCTTTTGACAGCTGCCTGAAACAGAGTATAGTATTCCACTACTCTCTGTGTCATGCTGGCGGCCTGAAGTAGTACCCACTTCAGATTTAGTACCCTGTTCCTTTGATCTGGTTGTTCTGCATGCTCCTTATCTTCTTCTTTATGCTACCACATCTTATTTTCAACTACTTTCTCCTACATGATATGATGTTACTGTTTATAATTCTAGGCAAATATTACATCAATTCATATCTTCTTACATTTTTAGGGATTTATAATGCAAAAGAAGCAACAGGATATCTTTTAATATGGGCACACTGAACTTGACAGGATAAACAACAACGTACTCTTACATATCTAAGAGAAGACACATAGTATATTGCAAAACTATTTATCTACATTTTGAAGACATTTTACTGCATTTGTATTAGTTTATGTCCAATGTTTAAAAATCACAGCTGGATTACTCATCTGCTATAGCCCTAATGATATTAGTATTTTAAGTGCAATTTTTCAAAGTGTCTAGTAATTCTGGCTACTTAACATTTGGAAGCAGCCCAAATTTAAAAGGGTAGATGTTCAGCACTTTCTAAAAATTAGTCCGTTTTATATGTCAAATGGAATTATTCCTGCATTTCTTGTGGAGAACTTGATCTACCTCTTCTACCAGCAAATAGACCTTGAGGGTAAAGAGGAAGAGATGGTGGAACAGAGAAAACCAGCAAAAATCACCAGAAGACAATATTGGACAAACCTCACAATTGGTCTCTTAGTTGTTTTTATTCCAGAAACTTGCAGTATGAGTTTCACCTGTTCTGGAAACAACTGCCAACTTCAGACAATCCATGTAGACTGGCCACGTGGAAATTTTTCCGTTCAAAGGGATCTATCAGGCAGCTGCAATGACATTCAAGAATTAACCTTCTGTTAAAGAAATGTCCACCTCCAAAACCAAAGAGACACCACAAACTTGTTTTCAATGCTGTGCTAAAACAAGACCAATTGAAAGAAACCCTACCAGGTTGTTATTTAAATTGCCGTTCAGAGACATGTTCATATCAACTGACAGAGGTTCCTGCTGCTCTTTCAAAACTCACTACAACAGGAGCAAAAGAATTTCAAGTAGTTAACTGAGTAGAGGTAATTCAGTGCACGGTGCGAGAAATGTCGTTTTCTCTTCTCCTTTCTCTCCCAAGACCACAAACTGTTATACAACTAGAATGGGGCCCCAACATTTTCCATGTGGCTGACTTTTCAGATATTTGAGAAGCACAGACCTCTTCCCTGATTTGGCATTTGACTACAGCTACATCAACAGGAATCTGTTTTCAATAATTGCTCTTAGGTAAATTAGCCTTATGAAGGGTAAATCTTCAGAGAACCCTGAACTCGCGGAAGAGACCTCAGCCGTCTTGCTGTCTTTGAGGAACTCATACCTGTGACAGTTATATTTTTGGACACCTCACCCCTACCACAACCCCCCATGGTGAGGCTTTAGGAAAAAGATGCAAAAAGAAACTTAAAGCTGCAGCATATCTAATTCTAACTGGTCAGGAGACTGCTGGGCACATTTAAGGAGCTGTTCCAGATTGCTATTATTGTGATTTGGAAGAAGAGTGTATCTCAGAACTTCCCTTACATCAAAAGCATGTTCAGGCCGTATGACCATGACTGAAAAGTCTACAACCACAGGTTCCTCTGTAAATTCGATCTGCCTCCTTTATAGGAATACATTATGATAGATAATAATTACAAGATTACATACTTATTTCTACAGGAACCAGTCTCATTCAGAGTTCATTATTTCTTTTATTCTCACAATTCAGTCTGTAACTTTATTGTTTACTATACACCATTCAAATGCAACACTGAATACACTATTATTAAATACCTTCTGAGCTTCTTATACAATGCTCCTGTATTATTTTCTATGGGATTTACAAACACAGAGTAGTTTATCTTTGCAAGATCCCTGCGAGGTGACGAAGGGTCCTTGCTTGCAAGTTATAGTTAAGGATATATGCCACTGAGGTTGAAAGAAAGACATGAGGTAATTTTGGATATCCAATTTTTTAAAACTGGGGAAGTAATTCTTCAGAGTAAAAAATATATCAAAAGCACTCTATCTGTTCATAAGAAAGTTCCCACTGAGCTTGGGTTCAGTTATAAAAGCCAATTGTTGCTTCAAATCAGAGGGCTTTTTTGCATACCCAGAAAGTGAGGGTCACATTTATAATGCCCTTGGTGATATAAGGGGATACATGATCTCTGTTTCACAGTATATGACCTAATGCAGTAGATGGAGCTGAGACTAGAGTCATGGTTCTCATCCCTGTTTCTTTCCTGAACAACTTATTCCTTTGTATTGCCCTCTATGATGTGGATCCCTACAGCCAAATATGTTAAGTAGTAAAGCAATCATAAAAGTGAAAGAAATTCATACTGGAAAGACAACCTTCTTCAGATATTTTTAGAGTATTCTGTGTGCTCGGGTTTGTAAGAACGGTAATGCAATATTTATTTCACAATATATTTAGTTCCGCTAGACATGACAGCAGCCTTTGCTAGCAGTTTTACTGCTGCAAGCTTTTTTCTTTCCCCAGACAGATTCCACTCTTCTGTTATTTTCCTCTGCTTCATGCAAGTTCTTTGATGCAGAATATGCTTTGCTTCCTTTTAACTTAGTTGAATATGGAGCACACTTCTGAGTTGTGAATAATTCATACAAGGAATCCTCACTAAAGATTTTCTACTAAAGATTTTCTACCTGGTATCTGTAGAAGACACAGGAAATCACATCATCTATGATCTTGTGATAGAAGAACTGCTTTAAAAATTATTGAGTTATTCTGACCATATCCTGAACACACTGACTTTTCCCCATAAGGAACCAGGAAATGCCACCCATTTAATTTTTTTTAATATGGAGGCGCAATCAATAATCGTTTCTCTCTTTCTGTGGGAGACCCTTTATTCATGATTCCAAGCCTAGCTAAATAATAGGTAGGCCAATGATTTATTTTTAATATGAAAATCTTCTTATCTATCGAATACTTTAGCCCCACAAATGTCAAGTCATTTATTCAATTGTTAAGGTGACTGCTCATTTTCCATATTTTCAATGGAATTATTTCCACTTCAGTGCTAAAATATACTAAGCTTGAAGTAAATCAATTCCCTCCTTGTGCTAAAAATTAGCATAGCACAAACTAATCAATGCTATCAAACACTAGTGCAAAAGCTGTGACAATAACCGTATCAGTGAGGAAGTAAATTGCTTATTATGCCAAACTGGGAAAAAAGCCTCATCAGTCACAAGCCATCTGATTCACAGAAATACAGTCTGTGGGTCTATTGTTCTTAGAAGTGGGCAAGTTTGTTTCCCGTTATTGAAAATACATCTCCTATAGCAATCCATGGCCCCTGCAATGTTTCTCCGCAGCATGCACCTTCCCCGTGCACTAGTGCAAATGTTCAGAAATACTTACTGAGCCAACACTACATGGGACACAGTAAGCTGCAGTACTCATTCTTCGTCATGCCCCAGCTCTTGTTTGGTGGAACCCCTGCTATCGTTCAGACGAGCTGGGGAGATAGCATTGCAGCTAGGGTTGAATCAGGAGAGCGGGACCTGGTGCTCACCTTTGTCTCCAGCTTCCCGCATGACTAAGTACAGCTGCTCTGTACCTCTGCTTCCCCATCTGCAGACAGGGGTAAATATGTCCCTGCTGACTAGTGGTGTTGTGAGGATAATATGACTGATATCTGCAAAGCATTCAGGTGCCTGAATGTAGTGGCATAATAGAAAACCTGCATAATAGTTCATTAAGGCAGGGCTGCCTCCACGCCTGTCTAACAAGACTGTCAGCAAGGATGGCAATTAGTGCCAGTGACTGGACCAAGACCACCAACTCGTTTCCTCTGGGCCCCCAAGCAGCCATCTGATGATAATAATTTTGGGTCTTTACCAGGCAGGGACGGACATGAACGGATGAGCTAGAAGGGAGAGGTTCTATGTTCCATTACTAATATCCTGAGCTATCCAGTCCTACTATAAAAATTCACTTTTATTAAAAGGTTATTTCTGTCACTTGCTATAGTATCGCTATCATTCTCTGGGATAGAAATGATGAAAGATCATTTTAAATGTTATCAATGCAATATTTAAATAGCTTTTTTTCCCCTCAGAGAAAGTGCTTTGGAAAGGCATCCCCTCCAGCATGTGTTAGTTCTTAACAGGGCCAACCTTTTTTAATATCACAGTTCCTTGCACATTGTAGAGAGAAGAAAAAGAACAAATCTGCAGTATACTCTGCTACATTGTACTTCTTGCAGCCTGAAGGGACACTTCTTTATTTATGCTTAATATATTGTCACAAACAGAAGTCGCTGAAGTATGTGGATATTGATTTCCAGTAATATAGTGACATTGATATAAAATGAATATAATTTTAGTATTAATATCCTACACTTTTAATAACACCTTTTGTCCCAGAATAAAAACAAAATACTTTCTGGGGATCACCTTGCTCCCAGCTGTTGTGCAATGTCTGTATTACGGTATTGTATTTGTTTCCTTCAGAAAGAGAGTCCTCTGTGACACCTCTTAGCCATTCACTGCTAGAAGTCACCACCAATGCCCAGAAGAAGTTGCTGTAGGAAGCAAATGTACATGTTACAGTTTTTAAGACCCTGCAGCTGACACCCACAGACTTTAACCCAATCTTCTCAACAAATAACTCTTTCTTCCCTTTCTGCCTGCAGAAGTGATGAATGTGAGCTAGCAGGCCTCAGCTTTATGCTCTTCTGCAGTCAGGACTTCCCCATACAGCACGCATGGATTTCCATTACATTCTGATTCAGCAGAAAATTGTATAATCAGCACCGCTTGTGCAGCTGAGATTATCAGAGTAGTCCAGGGGATTGAAACACACAGCTTCCATTAAAATGGATTAGAAGTTCTTCCTGGAAGTGGACCTTCAAGTCACAGGACCAGTTCAGTTCTCAGTAAGAGACAGAATGCACTTTGGGAAAGAAGGAGTGGTGGAGTATCAAGAGGACAACCATAAAACAGGTTGTAGAAAGTCAGGAGCTCCCTGCAAGAGAAAGAACCTTACCTTTTCACCAGAGTGTTCCAAAACACTGCATCTTACAAAGCCACTGTATTATGAAGTGTAATTACTCAATGTCTGCCTTTGCTATATTTCATATGCTGAAGTGGGGGGGCTCTTTGCAGCCGTCCTTTTATGCAGAACACAGGGATACTGATTATTTTCAAGGCTTCTGCTAAAAGGCACCACAACAACATAAAAAATAGTGCTGTTTAAGAGAATAGTTTAGATGAAAACTTCCTTGGGCCAACGACAGCCATTGCTGCAGAAAGCACAGTTTTGCAGTTACAAATATTAGCAAGTAGGAGAGCAAAATCCTTGATATGTGAATCTAATTTTCTACTGTGCTCTAAGATATAGTTAAACCATCTTGGTAATGAATATGCTAATGTCTGTTTTTTTTAGATGAACATAAACTGATGATTTTGATTGCGAAAGAATAAAATTTTCTATTGAGGAAAAATGATAGCAGCATTAAATATAGTGTCTAATAAAAAAATATAATTCTGGAGATCCTTTCAACATAAATGTCTTTACATTTGATGTGCAAAGTGCAGCAGTCCCCTTAAGGCTCAGTCTTGTAATGCTCAAGGCCCCGGGAGATTTGCTACCAGCTTGATTCAAAGTGCACTAAGAGCAGATACAGGGAGAGAAAAACTCTTTATTCAGGTGTCATGAGTATGCATGCAAATACTTCTGTTGTTATTCATACATTTGATCCATAGTAAAATTTCCCCATTTTCAGTCATAGCCATGGATAATCAGAGTATGGATATCTGGACAGTACATCTATAGAAAATCCTTTGCAAACAAACATTCTGGTTTTATGAAAAGTCCACAAAACCCTGTCTGCAGCAAGGTGAACTTTGTTCAATAGGGCCCACAAACAATTTATGTTACCTGGTGCTGTTTCCAGATGTCCCTGGCAGGACCGCAGAATTGTCATACTGCCTCACCTCGTCCAAAAATGCCAAACAGCTCAGCTCTGCTTGAGAATGGCGAGATGCTGCCTGGTGACAAAAGGTGCCGTCCATGCTGGGGTCACCCTCATGTTTGGCTTGTCTTCCCTCAAAGAACAGCCCATGCAAATATTGGCATCCATCAACTTTGCAGCACATCTTACATCACAAGAAGTGATGAGTTGTGAAGAGAGGAAACATAAAATGCTAGAGTTATAACTGAGCCATGTAAAAATCCAGTAACACAGTAAATTTTCTTAAAAATAAGAGAAAATCCCCACACGACAAAATTTTATGCGTGTGAATAAAGACACATGAGAACAAGCAACAGCTCATCGCAGGTCTTTTGGGCATTGTGCATATTTGCAGTCCAGAAGCAGAAGAAGAATTTGATTAACCCTTCAGTTTTGTGTAGGTAGCTCCCATTCTCATCAGAGCAATTAGCAGCACAGGGGAGCCTGGCAGTCTCAGAGACAACAGCAGTGAAGCAGTAGCATGAATACCACACTCTATGCCATCTTTATTCTGTGCAGAAGATACCTGCTTATGGTGCCATCTGCCTGATGCCTCTCAGAGACCCTAAACTCACTCGCCAGGATGGAGAGTATGAACATTTATGTGGTTATTTATGTGACAGACAGAAGTGCAGTACAGGTAAGTATGACAGAAAGAGTTACTGAGTGAACATGTAGCTAATCAATGTGTGTGAACAGATCTGCCATACTTACTCATAAATGTGTAAATGTTGTAAGTAATGAACACACAAAATATGAACACACTCATTTGTCTACTTATGAAGAATCAATTATTTCCTTATCATTTTCTCTATTCCAGCCCATACTGCAGAGGATCATTTTGTCTTACTTCACTGAAAATATAATAAATCTTCAATACATCACCAAATCTAACAAATTAGTACAAATCTTGCAGTATTCTTTCTTTTCTAATCTAAAAAAGACACGTGCAAGACCAAACCTCCAAAGCAACCCATCACTTGCTTCTTAGTTCAAGTCCATTTAATTTTATAAATTCATTACTCCTTGCACCTGAAATTACTTTCCTTGATGTTTTAAAATACACTTTTTCTGATTGCACTGCATTCAGACAAATATTTCCACAGAACTCAGACACAAAACCCAAATCTTTTCACTGTTAAATAAGAGGTAGATTTCTGATTTATTACTAGCATGACTGAAGTATTTGTAGTGCTTCGTGTAGTATTGGACTAGATCTCCTCTGTTTTGCCATGTGTTTGAGGAGCTTCAGCCTCACAAATCTATCTCAATCTAATTCACAGAAATGAAGTCAGAAATATATAGTAAAGCCATAAATAATATGAAGTCTACTTTGGCTATAGCAGGAGAATTTTGAAAGATGGCTCTCAAAGTTCTCCAGAAAAAGGAAAATTTGTAAGAATTTGATTCAATACATTAGTATTCCTTAATGAAGTGTTGTATTTTGAATTGACATATTTAATAATGGAAGTCAAGCACCTAGCTAATGGTCGTCCCTTTGGTACCTGTCCACCTATCTAAACATCTGCTCTTGCAACACAGGAAAATCCCTGTGTTTCCTCCCCATTGCAGAGAGTTTTCTGTTTACTTATGATTTTGCATGCAGTATGGTTTCTGGCAGAGCAACCCTGGTAGATTGCAATCAAAAAAAAAGGATTTCATATTCTGATCCACAAGCATTTTATACCCCTGATCTGTTCTACAGACATGAGACAGTGGATACACCACTACAGTCTTCCACACAATGTGTTTTCTGATTTGAAGGTAAAAATTCTGGGGGAAAGGAATTTCCAGTGAAGTTTGCAGAAGAATGCCCAGCATTGAGGCTGAGCTCCAAACACGATTACACTGCTTATCACATGGCAAAAGTAGAACCTGGCAGTTTGTGTCTGAGCCATGAGTAAGCCTTTTGATCTGTTCACAGGTCACATAGCTGGCACGGCTTTTGGGCAGGTGCTGTCACATTCTGATACCACTTCAGATGATTGCACGTTGCTGTGTCTACACATGTGGAAGTGTATTATTTCATGTCCTGAAGAGGCTGGGATTTCTACTCTTCCACAACACTGCTTTAGCAATGACGGCAGATTAAGAAATGGCATCTCCTCCTGCCACTGCCTGCTTGTCCCCACCTCTAATGTCACAGTTTGCCCTCCCAGCTGTTGTGCCAATACAGTTCAATACAATATGAAACAAGAAGGGAAGAATTAGAGAAGTTTAAAACAAAACAAGCAGTAAACCTAGGAAAGTGGGTTCAATTTACCTGAACACGAAGTAATTTTTGTTTCTTGTCATGTTTTCATTATCATCAATTACACAAACATAATTTCTGAGAGTTTCTCTTTGTAACTGACCTTGGGATGGCTGTCGAATTTCTTATGTCAAGCATCTTCTCTCTTGCAAGTTTGTACTGTGCTGCAAAATAAGTTCAGCTGCACATAGAGGATCTGCTGAATCTCCATCGTTTACAGTCTGGTTTTGCACGGGAAACAGGCACAGGTTTTAATTTCCCTTGATATGGCAGGTTGTAACTCACAGAAAATCAGGAGCTGATCTACAAGCTGCAAGGTGAATTGTGCAGACACAGGAGCAATTCCAACTGCACCAGAATTAGGGTCCTTAGACACAAACTCCAGATTTGTAAAGATAAAGGCAATTATGCACCTGTTAGAGAAGCATGTCTACCTAGGCAAATTATAAGCCTCTTTGCAGTTAAAAAGCCAGCCCACTCTCTGTTTAGATCATAGTTTTCCTTTACAATAAGTACAGTTCTACCTTAGAATGTATGTAAGTTTTATCAAAATTCATATAAAATTAATTGTGTATAAATTCATAATGAAAATGGAATTCTAATAATAAAAATAATCTGAAATTTGATCTGGAGATATGTTTGGTTCTGCCTTTACATTTGTAGTAGCACCAAAAGTATGAATGTATGAAATTCTGTGCAGCCAGGCTTTGCTCTCATTACTTGAGGAAGAATAAAACAAAAAAAAGCCACCATGGATTTCAGGCTAAACTAGGAACTAACCAGCTTACACGAAGAAAATTTTCAATGGTGACTTCAGTGCATCTGTTTCCTGAAATACGCAAGACTAAACTAGTGTTGATACATCTCAGTGTAATTGGTCATCTCATGGCAGTCACAGAGGTATCTTCTTAAGGACAGAGAGCATGTGTAGTTTCATGTAATATCAAAGAAATAACACTTGTCTACTGAACCCAGCTCAGTTCTTGCACCATGGTTGTTTAGATTGTGGCACTAAGCAACCATATGCACAATACTTTTGGCCATTCGTAGCCTCTTTTCTAATAAAGGGAGAAGAAAAAGGAAAATAGTTAACAATTCTTGTGATAATAATGATGAAGTCCAAGAAATTAATTCATGAACATAAGACAAGCATAAAGTTTTTTAAATGTCCCAACAAACTCTAAATTAACTACATCGCTTCAAAAGAAATCTAACTTTAAACACCATTAAAATTCCGTTTCAAATCAAGTCTGCTAAATACACTGTCAATTATTCTCTCATGTCTTTCTCTTTTCTTGTGATTATGAACTGGCATTGTCTATTTGTACAACACAGCACACCAGAAATGTGAAACATTAGCAGACCTTCTGCACTCTATAATAATAAATGCATGAACTCACATTTCAATGTGTTTTATCCGAAAATATGAAGAAAGAGCCTTTGAAATATAACACTTCACTGCTAATTTTCACCATGAAAACTACTCAATAAATCTGTTGTCAACACATTGCACCGGATTTTTTCCTATGTATGTCCAAGTTTCTGTTTATCCTGGCAAATCTCAGTCTCTTCCTTCACAGTCTGCCTGTCAGAATATTCAAACATTCAGAATAAGTAATTCTGAAGGAAACAGAGATTCGGGAAGCAGACCCTACCTCCCTTCAATCAGTTGTCACTCTCTCCTCAGGCTGAGGATGTCATCATCACTGTGGACTTAACCCAGCTTGACAGTAGCTGCATCTGTGATTGTTGATCTTCATCTTTTCTGGTTAAAGCCTTGGACCTGAGCCTTTGCTTGTTTTGATTTGATATTCATATGAGATAGTAAACTTGCTAACAAAGTTTGGCTTCACCATTATTTGGAGTAGCAGCAGAAGACCACTAAAGATCTCTCCACTAAAGATCACCTCAAGCTGATAGGAAGACAGTGAATCTCTTCAAGAAGAGCCTAGATTTTGCACCATTTCTCTTAATAATGCTGAATTTCATGACAATTGGCAGATGTTAAAATCTTCTCTTTGTGTACACTATAATATGAAGAAGATTATTTAACATATTTAATGGGTCATTGAAAACTTCTTGGTTTTTTTTTTCTTCTTGCCATGAGGATGTGGCAAACTCCATTTTTCTGTCAGGTTTGAGGAACAGAACTTCTTTACTTGCTCCACCTGTTCATTTCCATTCAGTAATGCTGCTGTCAACTGTCATCCACAGTGTCTGAGCCCACACTGGCTACAGCCACTTGCATTGTTAGTGCTAGAAACCACAGACTCAGCAATAAGGATGTCATCAGAGTACCTGAGATTACAACATCTCCTTCTGCCAATGTTAATACCACTATGGCAACCATCAACAGCAATACACGTTATTATTTCACTATACATATTGAACAGATGTGACAGCCTTGTCAAACTCCTTTCCTGGTGTCCAACTACTCCGTTATACCTTCTGCTGCTTTGACTACCCTTCTCTGGCCATGAAAAGAGAAGGCACAAGTTGACCATGTGTGTAGTAAAGCACTTTTGTAACATCCAGAATTGGCCCATAGCTAAGATTTTTAAATAGAGTTGCTAAAATATAACTGCAATAGAGTACCACCTCAATTTTTCTTTCTTTTTTTTTTTTTGGTATAATAAATTTGTCATTAAAATCAGTGTAGATTATGCAGATTTTCACCAAGGTCAGGATGTAGTCCAACTACCACAGAGCTCCTATTACAGTCAATAGCTGACTGAATCTACTTTAGCTGTCTGTTCCTGAGACGATCAACTTTCTTGACAGATAAAGAAACAAAAATATTATGTCACAGCTCTTGTTCAACCCTTTATGTACATTCACCTCATTAATCTTTCTGCTTAATTTTAAATGCCCTAAGAATATTCTTGCAGCTTAGTTAGAAGAAACTAAGTTCACACGGAGGGGGATATTAAATGTTACTTGTTCTCTTTAGAGAAGGTTTTGCAGTATCTCACCTGGAGAAGACATCTGGGGAACCTTAAATTAGAAGAGGGAGTTAACTTATCCCGTGACTAGGTCAGCAGAAGAATGAGGAATAGGCAAGAACAACCTAATCCAATTTTCCATCCATTTTCCTGCTCAACCACATACCATTCAAAAAAACCCAAAAGGTTACTCTGCATCTAATTTCGTAGGCATTAGCCTTTAAATCACAGCAAAGCAACTCAAAGAACCTGGGAAATGACCTGCTGAGTTCTGCTTCACCTCCACAGGCATAGGTTTTCTCTCTGAGGGCTTCAGAAGAAGCAACACAATGGCTATGCAAAAGTATGACTTCGTCCTGCAAAACATACTATGTGTCAGAAAAGGGAGTCTCCCAATGTTCTAGGCATGATTGTCCTGAAGGAACCAGTGTTTCAGACAACAGCTCTGATTTCTGCTTTTTCTTCCTCCTGAGCTGACATCTGCGGCAGGTGGAATTGTCAGTGGTAAAAAGAGATATGAATAGTTGGGCAGACTTGATGGAGCAGGACCTTCCACAAGTAAGGGAAGGTGAGAGCTGAATCCAAGGGCTAGATATAGATGTTCTATCATGAGCTAAGAATTAGGCCTTGCTGAAGCTAATATAAGTGTTTTATGTGGAAGAAGAGGCAGACAGACTGTATACCCTCTCCATTGCTAAATCAATAACGTTGTGGTGCGCTGCCGAAATCCAGCTGCATGTTTGCCTTTTTTTACCTTTAGGTCTAATCAATAAAGAAAAGGTGAAGAGGAAAGGAACAAACAGTTGTGTGAAGCAGCTGTAATTCTCATTAATGATATTCTTCAATCTGGATAACATGAGATCCTTAGAAGAAAATTCTGGAGATATTTGCTGGCAACCATAAGACTTACCTCCTTTCTTAAAAGGATTCAACCTTTGTGTCTCCTCAAGTCCATCCATAAAAGTGATGACAAAGCCTTCAGGTTTGTACAAAAAGTTATCTTTGGCTTGTTGACATAGTTCCTATTAATATGTATTATGCAAGAATTTGAAATCTCTAAGGAATCATCTCCTGAAAGTAGGAGAGATGTGATAGCTCCAAGACTGATGAATCATCACATAGTGGTGCACAATACACGAAACAAAACTAGAGCATAAGAGTACAACAGTGTTTGAGCTGTCATATTCTAGTATCAGCTGGATGCTTCTGGAACAAAATGGGATGGTTTTACTATTTTTAAAGGATAGCAATGTTTTACTTCTTCAGTTTATGTTTTTTAAGTGACTCCTAAATACTTCACAGAACCCTAGACTGTACATTGCCTAATCTTAAATGCATCCAGAAGGACACATAAATAGATATAAAATACCAGTGAAGAAATAATGTAAAAATATTTCATCCTAAATTAAAAAACGTACAAAGTCATTTATGTTTGGAGAAAAAAATATTATACTGCTGAAGACATTATAAAAACAAGGATGTTGAAAATATGTGACAATCTGAATCTGGACAAAAGTCTCTAAACCTGGTACTTCAGTTGTAGCTTTGCATAGCTATAGACAAAGCAGGTGTGATCAGGTTAATTTCTGCATTTGTGCAGTTCCTTGGCACAGTGCAACACAATAGATGAAGAGACTTTTAACTCTTCCAGTATCTCCCACCTCTTCCAGCAGAGAGCAACAACAACGTGCTCCATGCTGGCCTCCCTTCAGGTCAAGGTTCTCACAGTGCTTCACAAATTAATCACACCTCAGAAACATATCTGACCTATAAGTATTTAGCACTCATTTCAGCCCAGCTGAGTTAACTGTGTTGCAAATCCCTCTTGCTGAATATTTATGTGACCAGGTGTAACCCCTGAGGGCGTATCCAACAAACCCCAGGTCGTGGTTTAGCTTTAAGCAAAAGTAGTTTCTTTGAACATAGTAGGATCTCTCACATCCTTAGCAATGATACAACAGATGTTCTCAGTGTCATGTTCATTGAGGGTCCCTTAATGGGTAGGGCAATTGGTTGGGGACCACATGAAATTCTTTTAATGTTTAACATGTTCAAAAGATGTCAGATGAAGAAAGCTCCCTCTGTAGGCGACATGCAAAACATTTCTAGGATATAGGTTGGTGTCGGTTCTGCTCTGGAAGACCTTGGTACAAGAGAAACGAAACCGCTTCACAGTTGACATTGAATAATTAAGTACCTCATCAAAACAAAGGTTCATCTATATGCAACTTTTAAGATAATTCAGATGCTACTTGGTTGAACATAGTAAAGATGCAGATTTTGTGGATCTCTAGGGCTAGTATTTTAGCTTCACAAAACTCATTCAGTCTTTCAGATTTTCTATTCCTGATAGTTAATACTATGTTCCCCCTCCACAAGAAATATTAAATTAAAGAAAAAGGACAACACTTTACTCTCTGGAAAAGAAGAAGTCTATGCTATTTAACAAGTTTAGGGAATCAAGCCATTGTTAATTTAAATGAAAGGAAAACTCCAAATTGTTTTCAGTAATGGCCAGGATTTCACTTTCCAAAAAAATGAGCTTCTGTTACCTCGGGGTAGTGCTGATTAGGAGGAGTTATATAGGGTATATATCACCTTCAGGTTTTCACTACAGATTTTGTCTATACCTTTTTCTTACCTTCCCTCTGAAATTTGCTTTTCCTAAATTTTTTTTCCCCTTCCTCCCTCTCTCCCCTCCACCTCTCTGTCCCCCACCTTTTCTTTAGGTTTCTTCCACTTTCCCTTCTACTCCTTTCATAGCACCCCTAATGCAGCATAAACCCATAAAATTAACATTTCAATTAAACTTTCAAGCTCTCAGCATTTGAATGGATTAGAACAGAGGTGTGCTAATAAGTCATCCGTTTTGCAGACAAGGTATAAAATGGTGGCATCAGGACCAGTGGGACAATTTCCCCAGGAGCAGAGTATTCTGGAGACTATAAAACTTAGTTTCAGCTTCTACTATCTTTTTATTTTTCCTTTCTATAATAAAATATGAGAGGAACTTCCTTAATTTTCACATCAGTGTTTGCAGCTCAGGACTCCATTAATGCACCCCTCTCCCTGCTGCTGTTCTCTGCCCTAGTTTGCAGTCAGTTCATTCTGCACTGATGTATATTTCATTGCCCAAGGCTTAATTTTGATTTATTGTCCATCCATAAATTAGAAAAATATGCTCTGGAATTCCATCCCGCTGAAAAGCTGTGCCTGATGTCAGGGGACTGGGTGATATTTAAGATGTCAGAAATACATATTGGATTAGTGTGCTTTGTTTCCCCACAACAGCAGGTGTTTAATCATAGCTGATGGCTGAAGTTAAATGCATTAGGACAGGATCAGCCAAGAAGATGGAGTTTTTCTAAACCATACAAACTCCAGATAAATAACTCAAAACTAATTGTGTGTCCACATCTTAGATACAATTTTATTTACTTTAAACAATGAAAACAGACCTTGGCACTTAACTCCTCATTTAAGATCTGTACAAATCTTTGATGCTAATGAATGAGTGGCTTTTGCAGGATATACATGCTGCCTTCTTGGCCCTTCAATGGCTTAAGATATTTTCTACAGTAAAGATAACTAAGAAAGAAATGCAACAGAGTAAAGCAGTTACAGAGATGGTACATTGTCATTTGAGTTTGGGAGGTTATTCCCATACAAAAGTCAAGACATTAATTTTAAAAAAATCATTTAATATACACAAGACCCTAAATAGAACAGACCACATCCTGCATCCAAGAGTTCTCTTGTATTTTCTTCTTCTACCGCTGATTTTTTGTTTGTTGCAGTTAAGCTTGCTGCTCTGTTTATGTTAATGAGAAGTCTCTGTATATAGAAAAATGATCAGGTCTGGTCTTGAGCAATTTAGCTGGAGGCTGAAGAGAAGACGCTTAGGAGAGCAAACATTTTCAAGGTCAACCGGTGAACTGTAACAAGCCAGTGAGATTCATGGCGAGAATTGTATATTTTGACACAACAGCGATTTGATTAAAAGAGAAAGTAATGGGTTTAAACAGTCGCTATGAGGATGTAGCCAGACTTTGTTAGCTTTTCGCAAATTACTTAACAGAGCAGTGATGGAACTGGAAATAGGGCTGTTTTGTGTAAGGTAAAGAAAAGAGGGTTACGTTTGAAACATGAATAATAAAGGATGCTAATATTTGGCCCTAAATGCATTTCACTTCATTCACATTGCAACAATTTCTTGGAAGTTTAGAACATTATAAGTATTATAGACAGTTGTAATAAAGTTTTCTAATATTCAAAACACAGTTGCTGTTACTGTATTTATAAAACCACAGCCCTTTATGAATAAACAATACTCTGCATGTACAAGACCCTTCTCACGGAGGTTTTAGATCGCTGCAAAAGGCAGGCTATGGGAGATCTACTGGTCACTTCATATGCTGCAGAGAGAAACTGAGGCAGAGAGGCTCTGACTTGCAAAATATGAGCCAGTCAAAGGAAAATGTATGATACGGGGTCTCATAACCCAGTCTTTAGATCCAGGGCCTGATTGTACATGATACTTAAGTGTGAGCTTGTAGTCTAATACTGAGTACTCCTAAATAAAGTTAGGCCGATCTTTCCGACCTACATTGTATCTGTATCCCAGCTGAAGAGGGGATGCTAACATACAAAAAAAATATATACTTTTTTTACTGACATTGTGGTTCTTTTGCCTTCCTGGTTTAAAATTATTTTAAACAGAATTTTGAAACCAGGGTACAAATTCAACCGTTACCACAAAGTGAACTCCAGCTTACATGTGTCCCAGAAGAGACATTTTCTGCAGGTAAATTCCACCCTGCCTCAAAGCAGAGACTTACTAGTGTCTGAACCTTATGCAGAGGAGTAAAACGTAATGTTTATAAACACCATTATGAACATTTCATCAGGCTGGATGTTTTAAAGTTATGTTTACAATGAGTGTCCACTGGAGACTCATACTCCAGAAAAAAATTATCCTTTTTCTTCTCCTGTTACATCTCCGTTTAATGTTGTTGACGTAGCTTCTTTGCATACACAGAGGTTGTGTGACTGAGGGCAGGTCTGCTTTACAAAATCCCCAATGAGTAAACAAAAATTCCTGTCGATGATGAAAGATCACTTCCTTACAATGGCAGAGCAGGAGTAGGTGCTGGAATCTTCCCATTCATATGGGCTGGAAGATAAGATCATACTAGCAGTGTATCAGAGATGATTAAATGTGATCATAAACATCAGAATCATAATTTCTGTGGGTGCAGGTTGCATTTCACAAATAATCTGTTTAGAAAAAGTTATTGTGCTTTCTTAATAGGCCTTTCTTAAGTATTCAGGGTATATTATCAAGCCATTAGGTGAATCTTCCCAGTTGAATTAAGCTCACCTCAGGCCACACTGCTGTCAGAAGAGGTAGTCCTGCCTCACACCTTGTGTCTGTGGTCTCTAGAGCGGGACCACACCAAGACTGAAACCAGTTCTCTAACCTGGTTGAAATACAATGTTTTTTGTGGTCAGCTGTGTCACTGAGTCAATCCAACTTACCACACAGAAACACGATCACCAGCAGTTACCTCCAGGAAGTGGACGGAACATGCCACTGGGGGTTAGATAGGGCAGGGCAGAAGGGACCAGGCTGACGACTGACCAACTTTTCTAAAATCACCTTTGAGTTTGGTTCTGGTGTTTCAGCACAGCTTCAAGATTTATTCTTTGTCTTAAGGCACAAGAAGATGATGACAAAAACCTGCTAAATATTAAGGTGGGTGAGAATCACCAAGTAATTTGGCTTCAATTTGCTTTTAAATGGTCTGTTTAGAATGTGTGATATTGTAGCTGCCCTTAGCAGACAGGATTTTCTAATAAATCCCCTGTATACTAAGGCCAAATGAGGTTCAACTCATACTCCTTGGAATGATTCTGTGGACAGTGAAGATGGTTTTTATTTTGAGGAAAATAAAAACATTAAATTCTCAATTCTGTGTCATTTATTCAGAAAAAAATTCTACTGAATTGTTCCCAGTAAGTAAAAGCTGGAGCATTTAGCCCTAATTCAGATATCCTAGGAGTATTAGAGAATGTAATCCACAAATTAATGCAAAATTAATTTTTATTCTAAGGAGTGGTAATTCTGATTTGAGACTGGAAGGCAAAATCTGATCAGATAACATATTTAAATATGCATAAATAATAAATTACAGCTTGTCTTTAGCAGAAAAATAATCCAATATGGAATCTACATATTTCAAATAACTAGTTAGTTTAAATGGAAAAATATTAACAATAATAAAACTCAATACCAAAAAGAAGTGCAAAGAAAGATTCCAGATTATTCCTCTATGCAAAAACAAATACATCTGTCTTCACTTAATCTCTAAATTCAACGTTTTGCATTCAAAGCCAGTGCAAAAGAGCTTCCAATTATTATGTCCTTTGACACCTACAAAATCATAATGAGCTACCCTTAGTATATGTAGTGGATTCCTTCAATTTTCACTAGTCTTAAAAAATATTTTCCAGGGGAAGATTTTGAGTTGAGCAGGATATTTATCAGGAGTCAAAATTCCCAATTTCTCAGCTCTTCCATGGATTCCTTATGTGACCTTGAATAAGTCAACACACTTTCATTTCCATTGCAGAACAAAAGATATCCTGTTTATCTACCAGGGGCCTTGTGTATCTTAATCAATCAATGTTTTTCATGACATTTTGAAATCCACAGATAATTAGAGATTCTATAACAATAAAACACAAATACTGTACATATCTTAGAAGCTGGTTTTTCTCCTGCAGTGTCTTGTAAATCCGGTGGGACTAATGAATATCTGCACACCTTTCTAGTGTACACTGAAAGGAAATAACTTGTTAAAAAGAACCCAACCCCAAAAAAAGCTACCAAACATTTCTCCTGTTTCATTATCCAAGATGTCCTATGAAGGAAAATAGAAATTCAGATGAGTTCTGACCTCTATCTTTGCCTGTAGAATTACATCACTAAAGGAAAATGACCTACCATTTTGGAAAGGAAGCGCAGAAAGTTTGATTGAGCTGGAAGTCTACCATAAAACTTAAAGTTAATTGAACAGGTTCTTAGAAAAACTGTCAATTAAAATCTAAAATGTGGTAGTATCACAGGACATTTCTTCGGAGGGAATACACAGGGAGGGTCCCACACTATTTGTGTGGTCAGACACTAGGTGTTTCAGTGAGATCTGTAATTAAATGATAAATGATATTGTAGTCTGCTATGTTTCCACTTGCTCTGGTAATAAATCACTGGGACATTGAAATGTCCTAGGTTTTGCTACCAGGCCTGCTTCTCCTGAGGCAGAACTCTGAACTATGAATTTTCTCCTCTGCATCAGATACTTTACACTTCATAAGCAAGAAATAAGGGCAAAGATTAATACGAAAACTTCCTCAGGCACTATTTATCCTTTAGAATTGTGGTTACACAATTTGTACTGTAGGGTCAGCACGGGACAGAAGTCTGGGAGAGTTCACAGAGAAAACAAGCAAAGTTTTTCTGATGAGTCACATATTACATCATATCATAGTGCTACACTTAAAGAGATCTGAAAATATGCATCAGAAAGAAAACCATTGTTAAGAGTGTTTGCTTTCTGGAGTCCTATCCATCTAGAGACCACGAGAATAATCTCTATTTCCACAATGAAATCAATCTGGGTACCACATGAGCTGAGATGATGAAAGTCTATCTTCATCATCAGCTGGGCAATTTGTCTATTTGTGATAACTAAATTTGATAACAACAATGCTGATAATAAAGTCATACCTATTATTTCATACTGAAGACAAACAGATGTCTGCAATTTAAAAGTAAGATACATATTTTTTCTCTATTCATTTGAAAACTGAAGTACTATTTAGAGCTGTTGAAATTACAAAAGGAAGCTCATCCCTTCCTGGATATGCTTCTAGATCACATTTGCAATCTTCTAAATATTTAGTAACTAATTATTCTTTCATACTTCCTAGTGGCACAAACAGTTCTTTAACTTTTATTTTAAGCTATTCGTGATGATACAGATATGGTAACACTAAGATGAGGCAATTCACAATTAGGCATGCTGTCCATTCCAAAAAGTGAGTAGGTAAAAGAGACTCCTCTCAGACAAGTCAATTAGGATAATCGGATGTCAGTGGCTAATCGATTTATTAATTTTAAAAAACCTAACCAGAGCCCCAAACTGAATTGGTTTAAATTTAATTTTTTTAATGTTCTAATTGCCTATCTACAAGTAGGATAATTTTGCTAGCCCCATAGTTTTTAAAGTAGGGCCTCTGTTCCATCAAAATTCTGTTGGCAGCAGGCATAACCGCCTCTGCAGCAGGTTACTTCTTATTTTTTAAAATCATGCATACAGCAAAATACATTTGGCCTGACAGAAGTGACTCTTCCAAGATTTCACTTGAAATCAGATTAAATTTAACTACTTCGAGAATTTTGCCACAACTCCAATAATCATACCAATTTTTTTGATGTCCTGAGTATATAACTTAAGCCAAAAATGTGGTTTTGAAAAAACCCATAGCATTTAGTTTTCATAAAAATCAAGCTAAAGTTTCCAAGGCTGGAAGGTGATTTGGTCAGTCTGAAATTTGACAAAATCTGTTGGCTTACAGCTGAATTTTATTTTGACATTGTTATTACTCTCTAGGAAGGAGATTCAAATCATCTGAGAAAATAGAAATCCTTGCAAACAGAAATGGATACTAAATTAAAAATGCAATTCTTCATGCACCTCTGGTTTAACCTGACAGAGCATAAAAATTTCAAAGGGGTTTTTATAGTTATTTAACTAAAGATTGCAGAGAAAACACTGTTCTCCCCCACTCAGGGTCTCTTACCACACCTGGAACTCATGAGATCCCTAATTATCTCCTCTACCCACTGCACAAAATTAGGCTTCATAGCTTAGCTTTGAGAAGGAGGAGTAGGATTTCTTTCAGGGTTAGGCATCTCTATAGTATGTTGGGAATGGAGAAGTCAGTGAGGAGCACAGATTAGACTACAGAGTGAGCAGCACTTTCCTGCTTCTTGGTGATTATCATAAAACCATAGAATTATACAATAGTTTGGGTTCGAAGGGACCTTAAAGACCACGTAGTTCCTACTCCCCTGTTGCTGTCAAGGGTATCTCCCACCAGACCAGGCTGCTCAAAGCCCCATCCAGCCTGGCCTTGAACAGTGCCAGGAATGGAGCATCCACAACTTCTCTTGTTGTCTCACCACCCTCACAGGAAAGAATTTCTTCCACATATCTAACCTAAATTTCCCCTTTTTCAGTTTGAATCCATTACTTCTTGCCCTGTCATTACAGTTGCTGATGAAGAGTCCCTCTCCATCCTTCTTGTAGTCTCACTTAATTGATTTTATTAATAAAAGTCAGAATGTCTGTAATGTACAAATATAAATCTACAGCTCTTCCACATCTACTTCAACATGTTGGACTCATCTATTTGTGCTTAATATATGGAGCTTATCAAAAGTCCATTATGAACTTCTGCCTTCATAGCAGCTGTTTTAATTTCCACAGTTCATGTTTTGAAGAAACTCATGTACTGATGAAGACAAAGGGAGTGATCATAGGCATAGAATAGCTTCCAAACACAGAGATTTCATCTTGGAAAAGAGACAAGTGAGAAGGAGTAGAGGCAAGTAAAATCAAGCTGAGGAACTGATGAATAAATGAATATAGAGTAACAAACAGGGTCAGAGAGATCAGTCAGTAGATTTAAAACAAAGTATATTTTTACAGAACATGAATGTAACCTGAAAACATAACCTGTTGAGGAAAGCCCAAGTATATATGTATTTAGTAGAGGATTAGATACATTTGTGGCAGGTAGAGCTACCAAAAGTGAGTCAATCCATGGTTCCAACACACCTTAAATTTCATACATGGCTGATTGCCTAAGAGAAGAGGGATCACAATGCTTGCCTTTATACTTTACAGAAGCAGGTACATCTGAGCACTGTTGGAAAGCAAACTGCAGTAGACAGATCTTTCACAGAGTTCTTCTCATATATTTTAGCTTAGCTAATATAGTTTAGTGTGTAAACTGAAAAATCCTTAATCTGAAAAGTTTACAATCTCTGACCAAATCAATTATGAGAGCTCACAAGCTTTTGCAAAATGGCAAGCCCTACAAATTTTCTTTCACAAGACTAAGGTCTAATACTCTTCACCAGAATAGAGAGGCAAATGAGAACTGAGACGTATCATTTAGGAGCGCTCCACTCCTGATCTTCATGTTACAGGTGATCACTTCGCTGCTGGATCTTACACGTGAAGTTAGGGAACAGGGAAGGTAAAACAAATCTGACCTGTACAACAGGACTTGTTTAAGGGCTCTTCTCCCTATAGCCCTTCTGGATCTGCTGTAAACCTTACCTGCAGTCTATGAATGTTGTTCTCCTGCCACTAATCTCAGGAGAAGCTCTGATGTCTTCCCTACCTGGGTGCTCTGCTGGTATTGTGTGGACAGTGAAGAGTTCTATGGCATGATAGTCTGGCCTTGGGTGATTTTTCAATGCTGCGACCAACCTTGCACTATCAACCCACTTTATGGGTCTTCACAGGGAAGAAAAAAGCACTGTTCAGAAAGATATCTGCAGAACTCTGATTAGAGAATAAAGAGGTCTGAACATTTTCTATGTGCAGTCCTTTTCATGGCAAGATACTCTACTACTGCTTAATGCCCTCCTTCCCCTTTGATTCTTATTAATTCTCACCCCAGCTAGTTACATCCAGAAGGTGGGAATGAAGTTGACTCGGTCATGTGCCTTTTTCCGAAATTGGACCCTGTGTCGCTCTCTGGTTGTGCCAAAAAGTCTGAAGGAAAGGGTAACATGTCCATGGTCCCTCCAAGTCAGGGACATTGTAACAGGGCATGGAACTACAGAGTCTTTGGCTCTGTGCTGCTGCTTTCTCCATATTTATGTTTTTTATCATTACTCAGTTCAGCCACACAAGGCAAACTGTGTTTAATAAATTAACCTAATGGATTCAGCAAGTGGTTTGTGAGCAGGGTGCTTCCTCTGGTTAAGGAAAACATTTATATTCCCTCTCCCTTTGCTTTTCATGACAAAGAGGGTAAGCAGAGGGCAGGGTACAGTGGGGAGGGGGGAGCAAGGCTGCCTGTCATCCCTGGGGCTGGAGACATCATCAGGCCAGCCCCAGAAGGTTTGCAGGGAGCCTGGGGCGCCGGTGCCCTTTGTCTTCTCATCAGTGGCCAGGCAGCCCGGGGCTGAGGTACCTACCACAGCCTCCCTGGCAGGCAGCTCCCTCCCCTTCCCTGTGCTGCACATTAAACTCTTCCAAAGGGGCCTCTTTAACAGCTCCCCATGAAATAATAATTCATTATGTCACTAGGAGGAAAGAAAGGGAGTGTAAGTGTCTTGATGGGATTAGCGTAAACCCCCGCAGAGATGATTTAGGAGCCGTGATAATTCATTTAATAGGGGCCTGGGGTAAATTGCTAGACAGGGAAATGTAACTGAACCAGCTTAGAAAGGGCGCATTACAGGTCTGTATATGATAACTGGCTTCATTAGCAATATTTAAGAGATTTCATTTAAGAATGAGTCATAAAATGCAGAACTATTTCATCCACCTGGTTTGGTGGCCTTTAGCTTTACTCTGTCTGAATATTAAATTGGAAATGGCACTACAGCAACACATTTTGGAAACTGTTCTTTTGGCTGTTATTTGTATGGTTGGTTTAGCTTCTCATTTGTTAACCTTTTAAAATGAGTATCATTGAAGCGGCTAACGGTACACCCAGAACTCAGGGAGATGAGGAAGGGTACAAGAGCTAACATCCTACTGCTGCAAAACTTAGCGAAAACTCCAGGTTCCCACTGCTGTACACACACAAGGGTGCAGAAAGTGTCAGCAAACAGCAAATGTTTTCCATGAAGCTCAGTAAACTAGCTCCTTTCCCACCTCTGATTATGCGACACCTTGGAGGGGTGGAACAACAAGCATCCATACAGACATAGTCAGATGGACTTTGGGAAGCCTACTGTCCTGTACCATGGAGCTAAAGTTTGCCTCAGATACTATTATTAGAAAATGCTGGGTTTGAGGTTGGAAAAGGAAAGAGAGATATGATAGTTTTCTTCTGCTCACCAACACTTTAAAATTGGTAATCCTGAAAAAATTCTGCTTTTTAAAAGTATATTCCAAATAGTTCTTAAGCATGGCCTAAATAACTGACCACAGATTCCCAATCTGTATATGGGTAAATATTAAATGGGTAATGTTTAATCGGTACTTACCTATGGGTAAATATTAAAATTTATCAGATGAGGTTAGCGACATAAAGAACTTTATTTTCTATAGCCTTGCAACTTCATTAACTCCACTGGGTCTGTGAGACATAAACAATGGGAGAACTTGACCTGGCCCTTATATGGTTTGGATGTGTGTGAAGAGATGTCCATTATTCACACAAAAGGAATTGTTCATCATTAAAACTAGTGTAAAGTGTTTCATTCATCCTAAATATAGGGATCCTGTACTTGTCAAGTAAAGTTTCAGTTTTGTCACCAGTATTTATGATTTTAATCCTTTGGCCCATTAGATGTATTTTAGAAGTCAAGATGCATTTCAAGATTTGAGAGAACAAAAATTTATTTAACAAAAAATTAGCCATAAGCCTACAAACTTTTTCAGTGCTCCCTTTTTATTTTTCACTTGTGATTTTTTTTAATCACAGAAAAAAAAGGAAATGCACACATAAAGAAACACCATCAAATAAATTATTAAAATAATTCTGTCATAAACATGTGTGCTGCTTATTCTTCTGCTGAAATACCAAAATGAAACAGTGATATTTTAACTACTGCATAGGATTGGATTAATTTGATGATCATATTTTTTCTAAGGATGTTGCCAACTGAAGTGCATTGTAATTCACTGTGCAAACTACTATCACAGAAAACAAATAACTGAATTCTTTTTAACCCTCACACAAAGTGTGGATGTATTAATAAACTCTTCTAATAGAAAGGGCAAGTAATTATACATAAAATAATGCAGTAACAAATATAGGGTTGTAAAACTAAAAGATGAACCAGATTTTCTTTGGGTATTAGAAATTAGCAAAGCATCTTGTTCTGTCTGTCTACCACAGAAATCCCAGTGATATTAGCACCCTTTTTTTCCAACTTCAAAATCCCACAATAAAGAGGTTGCACTTGATATACTGTTGTAAACCATTTTGAAATACAGCAAGCAGTATCTTTATCAAAGGTAGCTAAAGATATTAATAACCACGACTGTCAATTGTAGGAATAAGACAAGTGTTTTAATAAATCTTCACTAATACTCCATACAAATATAAAAGAATGACTAGCTTTCTCTCCTTTCCTTTCCCTAGTGACCACTGCCCGTTATGACTTTGAATGATTCCCTCTAATGGAAGACAGCCAATACTGTCCATTATTCCAGATGGTCAGCTCGGCTGCAAAGTTCTGCTAATGCTTCTCAGCATTCAGACATTATTT
Organism: Corvus cornix cornix; assembly: GCF_000738735.6. NCBI lineage: Eukaryota > Metazoa > Chordata > Aves > Passeriformes > Corvidae > Corvus > Corvus cornix. The sequence goes on along the minus strand of NC_046357.1, from coordinate 23,640,699 downwards.
GCCAGCCTTTTTTTTCTTTCTTTCTTTCTTTTTTTTTTTTTTTTTTTGCTCTACATGATAATCCAGTCCAAGATCAGCCATCTAATAGCTGGCAGAAAAATCTGGGCTATCTTGCCGATTAGTTACAAAATCCATTTTGGTATTCATGTTAGAAAGTGAACAGTGGTTTCCTGCTCAGTTCATATTAAAAGAAATTCAAAACAGACCAACAGCTCTGTAATAGCCAGTAGAGTAATACATTAATCACTTGATTCTCTGCAGCTAGGAGGTGACAGGTAAAAATACAAGCAGACTTTGTGGGCACATTCTCAACTGGGCTGTACCTGCAAAATAATCCTGCACGGTTACAACAATCTGCACTGAACATGAGCAGGATTTGGTCCAGTATCTTCCATGTAGCAGATGTTGCTTTTTCATGTATTGTGGATATTTGACATGCTCTGTCCTGATTTCTGTAAAAGCAATACAAATCATGCAAATATTTCATGCTCTAATCAGTAGAAAGTAGATAAGTACTGGCCTGTGCATGCAATTTACCAAAGCTCAACTAATTTTTCAGTTAGTAGATAATGGCTGGATATTATAAAGTAATGCTCATCACTTTGCACAAGCAGCATTTGCTTAGTGCTGTTCTCTGTTAATACAAAGAGGCATTAGCAGACACTTGTAAATTTTCCTATGTACAGCTTACATAAAAACTAATAACAACAACAAATGACAACAACTGCTCCCATTTAAAGGCACTGCACCTAGAATAAATATTCTAGGTGTCCTTGAGGACAAATATTTCAAGTGCTTAGACATCTTTCTGGTATGCCTTCTAGCATTCTTTTCCTCTGAAAAATCATGCTGCAGAAAGTGGGCTTACACACCACTTACATGATGTTCTGTAACAGGAAGCTTACAATACTGCATTTCTAGCCTGAAAATTAAAATTATTTGATGAATTTTACAAATAGCTCTATTAAAAACAGGCTGGTAATTTTGACACTGAATTGCATGGAATTATTCCAGGTTTTTATCTTTGCACAGGAATACAAATGGGGCTGATAACTGTGCATTTCATTGCAACAATAACAACTGTTTAATTGATATATTTTATTCCAGGCAATAAGATATTTCTAAATATTCAAGGAACATTCAGCTAGAAGGCACCAATACTTCTTCTTTTTTTTTTTTAATAAAATTATTTTCAAGAGAAAAGCTGACTATACATTTGATCTGCTGACAATTCCAGAAATTATTATCCCTAAAGCACTCTCAGTACTTTCAATAAAATAAAGTTTAACATGTGTTTGAAACACACATTACAAATAGATGTATAGATGAACTAGATATTGAGAGAAGGAATAGTACAGATTACGAATATTAAGATTTATATTAATCTATAAGCCTATTAAAGTACAGTAAAACCTGTCCTTCAGACCACCTTTTTAAAGATATCACCTCCCTGATGGGACCACTAAATTTCGGGCCAAATTATTTTCCCATAAAGAACAATGAAAAGAAAATGATTATATTAAGACTACTTCTACTATGGTTTCTTTTCATTGTTCCGCCAAAAATTATTCCAAACAGTAAAATAACATTGATTTTGACCTTGTTAATGAACCTGAAGAACTTCAAGGCATACTTGACCATAGATTTCCCTTTTAACAGGAAAAAACTGACATGTAGTCATCATAATTTTATCAACCTTGGCAGAAGAGATGTAATTTTACTGATATTTTGGATAGCCAGCTTGTCTTGATACTGTTAACGTTCCACAGGGACAAAAGTATGGGGTTTTTCATCATACCAACACTCTTAAATGATTCTGTAATTTGTATAACGTTGATTAAGTCTTCTGAGAGTTAGGAATATTTTAAAAGGCGGTGTTGTACAGATTTATATACTATTATGGGATTAATTTAATTTTTCCAAGATGTTCATCTTCCCTGGGGTTGGAACTTTCCAGAGGTGTCTCACTGGGACTTCCTCTCTCCCTTTAGGAGGCTACACCACATCTGTGTAAAGCATAGATGATCACAGTTTCTATCCATATTAAAAATCCTAGAGACTAAAGCTTCCAGAGTGCCATGTCCCACTTTGATTTAAGCTGCTTTGCATAGACTGGGACCTCCAAACAATACCCTTGTATGGTTTAGAGGATTTCAAAGCAGGGGTTGCAAAAAGCATGTTGGTCCATCACCAGCCACTGTCTTTTTTCTATTATTACCTTTCTACCTGTATGCATACACAAAACCCAGTGTGTTCCCTACACACCTTTGCTACCTTGTGTGTTTTTAACAAGTTTTTAACAAGTGCCTGGCCGTCCGAATCCCCTCAGGAGGAGGTTGAGGTCTCCCCTCAGTCTCCTCTTATCTCAAGCCGAATTACCTCAACCACACCTCACACAGCTTCACCTCCAGGTCCTTCACCATCCTCATAACCCTCCTTTAGACACTGTCTAAGGGCTTAATGTCAATTTTATCCTGTGGCACCCAAAGCTTCCCCCAGCACTGGAGGTGAGGCTGCCCCAGTGCAGAGCAGAGCAGGACAATCCCCTCCCTTGCCTGCCTGGTGATGCTGTGCCTGATGCCCCCAGGACGTGGGTGGGCCTCCTGCCTGCCAGGGCACTGCTGACTCATGTTCAACTTGCCATCCACCACAACCCCCAGGTTCCTTTTCATGGAGATGCTCTCCAGCCTCTTGTTCTCCAGTTTGTCCATACATGCCCTGTCCCAGGTGCATAATCCTTACTTTATGTGAAGCATCCTAATCACTGCTGTCACTGGGAAGCATATATTTCGGCCTTTACAACTATTATACTAACGTCTTCTTATGTTCTAGATGGTTTTCTTTCTAAGGCAGTGAAAAAACAGAGTTAAAAACCAAACAGGTAACCTCTTCTAAACTTGGACTACACCTGAACAGTCATTTTTTTATTCTGCATATAACCTTAATTTTCCTGGAACTAAGCCAGGCATTTCTAATGCTAAAAAGCAAACTCAAAATCAGATCATTAGGACTGTTATCTTACCACCTTCAGAGCTCTGAATGGTCTTGTTTGGACTACATGTCTTGCTGTAACGGCACACAGGGACTTAGTGACCCTCACAGATAGAAGCAGAGAGGAAATGCACTTACAGAAGAATTAGAGTTTGCCCCCATTAGAATTTCTTTGGCCTCTCAGTGGTGGGACATGCTCTTCCAACCCAGGCCCTGGTGTCCTATTCAGAAGAGAAGATGCAAGGGAATTTTTTTGAGGTGTACAATTGTTTGATGTAGCTCAAGTTGAAGGGCTCTGTATACCTCAGCTGTTTCAATGGAAAAACCCTTTCATCTGAGCTGGAGGTTCTCAGAGGACCCTGTGCTGGTGACCCATTCAGTCAAAACTGCCCCACTGCGATTGGAAGTACCAAAGGTGGTTTCTGCACCTTGACTTATTTTCACTTGTCAACATGAGATTCAGCTAAATTATTTTTCTGCTAGTCTACCAAGCTGCCACCTGTCTTTAACCCAGTGCTTTTACTGAACTTGTTGTGCCCTATTGCCTCCAATTCACATGCTATTAATTGTGAATGCTAATAGAATTGGTACTAACTTGGCATTTGTGTTGGTAGTCTTGGAGCAGGAATGTTTCAAGTTAGTGTTGTCACCAGACAATTCATACAACAAAATCACAATCCAGATCCGCAGTTGTGGGAGTAGCTGTCTCCTTGTTTGTTGATTCCCAGAGAGGCAGATCTTGACTCTTCTCCTTGCTAGTCCTTTCTTCTCTCCCCCTCCCTCTCTCTCTCTCACTCTTGCCACATGGTCCCACCACCTGCCTTGCACCATCTTCTTTGCTCATCCAAACCTCCCTCCTTTTCTTTCAGCTCAGTCACCCAGCAGAAAATCACCCCCTTTTAGCTGCATTAGTTTTCTGCCAGGTTGGCACACTGAATCAGTCCTCAGAGGAGCCTGGTCAGTGTGCATGACAAGTGCCAGAAGTGCCTGGCTGGGAGCAGGGGGAGAGGAGAGGGGGAAATGGAATGGCAGCAGGACCTTCCCTTGCTCGTGGCTGTGGACTGGCTGAGTGATTGGCTGATCCCATCGTGCTGAAGCTGCTGAAAACATGAAGGCACTTTAAAGGATCCAGTAGTTGATCAGAGAGATCACTCACATTTCTTTGCGGATGTTCGAACTCACTGGTAAACTCTACTTTGTTAACTCACATTATTAACGCTTCTAACCACAGCTTTTATTACTGAAGAGAATAGTTGCAGCTTACAGTTAACAGTCTGCTGCTCAGTCATAAGAAAAACAAAGATTAATAAAAAAGCTGACACACTGAAATTAAACTTTGCAATTAAATCTTCCATGCCCAGACTTTAATTTATGCCACAACACTTTTTTGTGTGAAAATGTCCAGTAGAGCCAAGACAGTGTTCCTCCTTCAGCCCACCTTTCTGTAATGGGTGTTTTGGCAGAGTAATTTGGCAGCCCTACAGTACCTGAAAGGCTGTTTTTTTCTTGTGCTTTTTACACACCAGTACCCCTTTTTGTTCAAATGAGATTTTCTTGAAGCCTGTAATGATTTAAACCAACCCTCAACTCATATTTGTTCAAACACATATTTTAATGGGATGTTTAAAATGTTTGTGTAGGTATGTTAATACCCATCATGTATTTGGGCTAAAAAGCAAACCATCATTTTAATATTGTTTCATTACTAGTATTTGATGTGTGACACAAATTCATGACTGGTTAATGAACAAATGTCAGCATGGCACAACTATTTCTGTTACAGAACAATCAGGGTCTCAATAAGGGTTTGTTAAAGCCAGAGTTTAATTGTTTTTCCTTTTTCAATGGTTCAGTGAACTAAATGCAATTTAGTGTCTTCTCACTTTTTTCTCATTCCACCTGAAACTTCCCAGTGTTTTCCTCACTGCATCTGTACTGGAAGTCATGAGCATCTCTTTACTATTATCATCTATACAGCATGATAGATGCACTTTATATATATATGATTTATATATAAATGAAACAAAAACTCTTTGCCCAGAGGAGCCTATGTTCAAGTGTTTGAGTGCTGCAATTGCTGTCACATGGGTGGGATTGCTGTGTCCATGTGTTATCAACTTGAAAATTGTGGCTGAAAGCTTTAATTCTGCAGTCAGCTTTGCTAGTGAGGAATAGATTCAGGCCCCAGTCCTGCAGTTGGCTGTGCTGGCCAGCAGCCCAGCGCCTTTGCGGAGCCTGGCAGCGGGCATCACCAGCAGACAGGACGACGCAGTGAGGTCCTTCACAATTGGATTTTGCTTGTTAGTGCTACAAATCAACCAATCTTTTTTTTTTTCCTGCCCTCTCTCTGCAGGAAGGACTCTAAATTCTCATACCTAGTGGCCCATTCCTGTTTGTAGGGGAAACATGGGCATTTTCTTTTGGGCAACACTATTCAGAATTCCTTGGTGCAAAACACTCTGACTGGCATGTTTTGCCACTAATTGTGCAGTCCTCATTTAGGCAAAATTCCTGTTATCTCCTCTGGGCATTTTGCCCAAGTAGGGAAACAGGATCCATTTTACAATGGTCTGTAAAAACGAGCATCTTCCAGTTCTAACCTGTTTCAAATAGTTCATTGGCTATGAACAGATATATGTGGATCTGTATGGTTAAAAGATATTAACTGGCAGATTTTATGTAATTAAAATACAAAATATCAATATTACATACAGTAAAGAAAAACTATCCCTTGATTTATGCGTCTTTGCTGATGTATTGAACAGTATAGGCCAATATATGTGATATGTATTGTAGTAATTATGTATTATAGAGTTGTATTGCTTTTTGAAACAGCAAAATGTAAAATGTGTATTTAAAGCCTTTGGTCACCTATTGGGAGTGATGTTAATTATGATTCATGAATTATTTTCTGCATGAAATCACAATCTTTACAATAACAATATATAGATTATGAACTTCTCAGAAAATCTAATGCCTGTGGGTGATATTTTGGTTGTTTAAGTACTGTCATTCTGGCAGAGCATTAATTTAGATTTTCATGCTCTAGTCAGCACCTTGGATGTCCTCAGAGTCTTACACTTGGATTAAAAATACATTGAATTCATCAAGCATATTGTTAGCAAAATGAACTTGGGACTTCCCTGTTGCTAACCCAGTTTTATGATTTTCTGACTCTAAATGACCTAAGAGAAAACCAGAAATGTTTGCAACTTTGCAGTATAAACCTTTTCTCCCTAGCTTTGTGCGGTTTTGAATCTCTGAAATAAACTGTGTGTAAATAGCTATTGGACTGGTTTCAATATTGAAAATTGATCCTATTCCTTCTCGAAATATGTCAATAGCAAGGCCACCACTTCCTGGAAATCATTAAGCAGCGTAGATCAGATATGCAGCTGGTTCAATCCCAGATTTGGCTATTTGAAATGTTTCTAAATGAATCTACAGAAATTTCAAAGTTCACAAACCCAAGGTCTGTCACCTGCTCACAAAAAGTCCTAGCTGCTAGGAGGGAAAGATCAGGATGCAAGAGAAATAAGGAGAATTTGCACCAAAGAACATTCTATTGTGGTACAAAAGAAATAAATCTTATGTGTATGAAAATCATAAGCTTTAAGATTTGGAGAGAGTTGTGCAATTGACAATCAAATGGAGCTTAAAGGAAATTATGAGGTTTTACACTAAAGTCCTGAAATAAAGAAAGTAATATTTTACAGCAAAAAATTGCAAATGTCAGGATTAAATCATAAGACTTTGCACCATTGAGCTACTAGCTAGCTCTATAGCTTCTTCAGTTCTTAACACAGGGAAAGACCAACTTTCATGGTCAATAAAACTTAAGAACTTTAGAAATACATTTAGCGACATAAATCATGTATTTGTGACTTTTCCTCCTTCAATAGCTAATTATGGGGAAAAAAGATTGAATATGTGAACTCCATGGCTGGTAACCTATTCTTGCATTTGTTTTTGGGCTCAGTTTTTAATCACTTTTGTTTGTTCCAAGGAAATTATACTGATTTCTCAATTTAAAAAGAGGTGGCTGCTGTAAATGAACAGAACAGGGTGGTTTTTTGTCTGTTTTACCATGGTAGTGAGATCTTGAGTAGATATACCTTGGAACAAGCAAGCCAAACCAGATTCAGAAGTGGAAAATCCAGAGCTCAAATGCCTGAACTGCTTCCTCCAGTCCAAAGCTGGACAGGTGGCAACCCAGATTGAATCAGTAGTTGTGGGAATGATTTGATTCACAAACAGGGTTATAAAATTTTATATGGAGATACCAGTGAAAGTCACAAGATCATACAGCAAAAGACCTTATTCGCATAAATTACCTGAATGGCTATGAAGCATAAAGGAGATAAATTGAACAATACTGCCCATACTTAGTTTACAGGCATATGGTATGTTGCTTCACATGATATACATGCTAACAATGGGCATATTTGTGAATCCATAGAATAATACTGATACATACCCCCTTAATAATTCAAAGGAGGAAACAGTAGCCTGTTCTGAGGCATATGAATTCACACTTATGGATTATGCATTTTACTACATAAAGAAGGCTTTTTTCACTCAGAAATTTGTCTATCTTTCCTCATGCAGTATCAGCTGCTCTAATATGATATATCACCTTTCTTAACAAGCCTTATTTCTTTTATTACAGACACAATCACACATAAACATTGAGCATCTTTATAAGGAATTAATTTGGGTAAGTGTGGGGGTATTCAAAGGGGGATATGGATTTCTGAAGGGGGAGCTTCTGCTGGTACCTGGCAGTACAGCACACATGGTTCACATCTGGCATGAAAACAAATTTTTCTTTTTATAGCTAGCTCTACACCTGTACCATATGTAAATACATATAACAGCAAAATATTTCCAGCCCTGTCTACCCAGCTGATGCATTGATCTCAGTGGATTCTGAGATATAAACTTCAATTTGGCCCCCAGTCACTTAGTGGACACTGCCACCAGCAGCTCTGACACCGGGTTATTTGTTGTTGCTGTTTGCTGTCCCTGTTTGCACATTAATCCAGTGACAATTAGGTGTCAGCGAGCGTTGTTTCTGCTCGCTGATAGCCTTGGGCTCTGCGCTGGAAGCCCTAATCAGGAGTGTAAACTCTGCTATATTTCAATTTGGAGAAGCGCTCTTCCGCTAAGAGGCCCCTGGCACTGCGATAAATAAAACGCCTATTTACTCTATTGCCACACTTAGACATCTAATGCACTTACTACCGGCCCCCTAATCATGGCCCACAGTTAAATCCGCCTATAAATCACTCCATTCTCATCCTGCAGATTAGTGAAGCCATTTTCCCCAAACCCCACAATGAGCACTGTTTCCTTTTCTTGTTAGTCAAAAGCGAGATGATTTTTATTAGGTTAAAGACAAGCTCACAGATGGTAAATCGTGCAGAGGGAAATAAGATGAAGAGTCCTGTGGCCCAGTGGGGGTGGCAGGTGGGACAGGGCGGGCCACGACTCTGGTAGGCATCATCCCACACTAGTGCATCATACCCCCAGTAGTGCATCATCCCACAGCTGCAGACCCAGGCGACATCTCTCTGCACATTGCACAAAAAGACAGCAGCCCACACGTGTGACAAATGTGTCTGGCCTCAGCAGCCATCAGTGCAGGCAGAGGGGAAAAGTGGGGTGTTGGGCATCTTTCCATTTGGTATCACCCACTGCTGGGTTTATCTGCAGAGGCTTCTGGATGTGCATAAATGGGGCTGGCACAGAATAAGGTCTGGAGAAACAAACAGATGCCATCGATACATTCCCACCAGGAACAGTCCAGCTTTATCCTCCACAGCACTGCTACGCACAGTGGGAGCAAACACACACTGATGCAGAGCATTTAATACAAACAGCTTGGATCTCCTTAAAAACAGGACCCTCTCTCAAACCTTCTTTATATACCTTCAGATAGGTAGCACTTCCTTGTGTACAGATTTAGCATAGCCAGGCACCTAACTTAACTATAGTGAACAACACAATATATTTTGCATTTTTTTTCAGTGGCTGGTAAGGAAGAGATTTTAGAAACAGGTTCATTATTCTCAACCATTCACTGAATAATTTCCATGAACAATTTCCAGTCTTATTCAGGTGAAATTTGTTGCAAATATCTGATATTTTAAATTGTACCTGGGTTAACCAGTTGCATAGGTCATGCACTTGTCTGCATATCTTTGACTGAAGGAGCACTGTGCTGAGATATCAGATTTTCTGTGCAACAACTATAATAAATTCAAAATTCATTATCCATAAATATTCTGTGACATCTGCGTAAAATTTTGGCACAAGGTCTTGCTAGCACATCCCTGTGTTAAGAGAACTACAGAAAGCAAACAAAACAGAGAAGTAAAGCACAGCCTGATCAAAAGCCTCTAAGTGATTCAAGGAAATCATTGGGGGATCCTTTTATTTTTACAGCATTAGTCTGTTACCCTTGATGTGTGGCAGAATTGCATCCCCTTTCTGGGTAGGGAAGCTTTCACATTACACGTTCATGTAAAAGCCATCCAGAGGGATGTCAGAGATTTACATCACCCATGGAACACAATTTACATCATACGTGGACACGCACCCATATGGGCCATTGAGGGGGAAGCAGCAGCTGTCATTGTGTGGAGGCCCACACCACCATAGGCTCTGCAAATTGACCCGCCAACACTGAGTCCCTGATGCATCTCAACATCCACCGGGATAAAATTCAGCCCATTTTCTCAGCCTTCTCTCCCTACTCCTTGCTTTTCAGGTTCTAAACAGGATGGATTGCAGTGAAGAGCTCCCTGTAATCTCTCTTTAACCATTTCCATATGACAACTGCTTTGGATCCCCACAGCCAAAAGAAAAGGCCAGAAGCCTTGGCTCTGCTGGGGGGGGAGGGGGAGTGCCCCTGGGGAAACATATGTAAACAAAGCCCAGCTCTGTAGCCTTTTGCACCTCTCTCTCTTTTCCTATTCTTGCTTGGATCTCAGGTGGAATTAAAGGGATTAAAGCTGAGCGTAAATGAGGCGAGTGTGTAAAATGACTCCTTTCTGAACCAAACGGCATGTTCCGTGCTGAGGAAATGAGATGCCCATTTAAATCTCATCCATCCACCGCCTGTGGCCACCACCATGTACCTGCCTACTTAGCCCAAGGGTTAATTAATTGAGGCTTCAATGCACTATTGCAAGAGCATTATTGCATTTGATACTCTACATCTGTGATTTAAAACTCTTTCAGTCCCTTGTCAGCAAGGGAGGGTTTTAACTAGGAAATTAGCATTCAGATAAGGGTACGCTCTATTTGCTTCTGAAAGGAAGGAAATATTAAGGATGCTGGTGCACAAACCAAGCTGTAATATCCTGTCCCATCCTAGAAAGGGCTTTTGGGCCCCGCTTCCCAAGGGGACACTCCGTACAAGGGGAATAGAACACAGCAAAAAAGAATTACAATTTTCAGTGGAAATGTCATAAAGTAGAAAACAGACAACCAATTGTGGTTTATTTTTCAGAAACTTCTCTTTATTCCACAATAATGATGTGTTTCCTGTCTTGACACCTGGCTCATTTTAAATACCCAGTCACCCAGCCAACTTATAGCCATACTATATTTCAGGCTTCTCATGGAGTTCGAATATTAATATTACTCCCATCTAGTTAAGAGGATGTTCCTAATAACTTTTGTCTTCTCTAAATAAACAGAAAAAGAATAATTCTTTACATTCACATAATGTCCTTGCATTATACTCAATGGCATGTGTGTGTAATCCCCAATCATTGAAATGAAACACACATTTTCCAGCAATAAAACTCAATAGTTTGGGATATGAAGTGACAAAGGAAGTATCCAACTGCAACAGCAGGAAGAATTATAGGTAGAAAAAATGCAATTTGCCCAGCCTTGAGTCTAGCTAGCAAACCTCAAAACTATGAGAAAAGTGAAAGCCATGCATGAGCTAGGGTGATTGACATAGCAGGTTCCCTTGCTGCAAATTTCTCATTGTAAGAGGACTGTTTAGTTCACATGGAGCTTCATTCCCATCTCTTTTGGAAAGGGCCACTTGTACAAGAAGAATTTCAGAAATAGGGCCTAAACGGTATAATCTAGAACCATGCCAAAATCGCTCATGCTCCTGCTCAGCCTCTCCAGTCCAGAGACAAAAACCTAGGAATGGGTTTGGCCAAGCAAGAGGCCTGGAGTGAGGTGAACAGGAACAACCACCTTCACCAGGGGATGGTCCTTAAGGCATTGTGCCTGGGAAAGATGGAGTTACATGACTCAGCAGGATGTCCCACCAAGTAACTGCTATTGCCATTTGCTGGTGTTGCAATGATTGATCTATTTTGAAGAGTGCATTCCCTCTCCAGGATGTCATGTCATTTTGTTGAAAATGCAGGTCACAACTACGCCCTCTTCTTCCAGTCTCCTTGGGGAATCAGTGTGGCCATGCGACGTTCAGTGTGCCTGCACTGGCTGTCACTGGAGCATGTCACAGGATGAAGCACAGCAGCTGTGTGTCCGAGCACAGCAACAGTTGCACGGATATCTAAAACAGGAAGTGCAGATTAACTTGTCCAGTTGAAACTACAGGGGGAATTTAGGAAGACAGAATGCAATCAGCCAGGACACTGAGGTTAACACAGTTAATCTTGTGGAAAGTGCAATGGGACCTTTAATAACTGCAACTGGTCAAGGCCTCAGTTTTATGTCTCATCCCAAAGATGGCACTTCCCGGTGTTTGGTGGTGCTGTTGTGGCTGGAGGAGGGGAATAGTGCCACCTACTGCAACAGCATCACCTCTCATAACACCTGGGCTCACCTGAAAAGTGTCGCCAGCATTCTGGATTGTCTGAAAAATTAGAGCACTAATTAGAATTTTTACTGGTTTTCATTTATAGGTGGTTTGTTCTTCCTTAGGACCCCTTTTGTTTATTAGCTGTGATGTCTGACCTTGGCAAGCAGAATTGTTAGTTGGGGGATGGCCAAGCACTGTCTCTGAGGGCTTATCTATTATCCCACCAGGCACGGGGATGGGAGCAACTGGTGCTCTTTCTGACCAAGTCGTGTCACTTTTGTTTGAGCTTCTTGACAGACAGCTCTTAAGTACTTCACAGGGCTAATTGTCATCGACTTAAGAAGCTTGTTAGATGTTTGCACAAAGGTTTTTATCCTTTCAACAATTAATCTTTGAACTACAGAGCTTAATAAGGCACTATGAACTTGGCTGTGGTATTTTAACAAAGCACTGAGATTGCTCTATGCAGTTCAGGTTTATGAACAATGACACAGGACTTTATTTAGCAGGAGGCAATCTATCCACTGTAAATCAAATATCTCTAAGCCAGCCTTAGAACAGTGGTGGGCATAAATCAATGTGTTGTCAAGCAGGCCATATCTAGTCTTAAAGACATATGTCTGTTCTGTATCTTTCTTTGATCCATGAGGCATACACACTGTTTTACTGCAAAGAGCAATTAATGAGCCCAAGTTTCATAGTGTAATCACTGTATTCCTGGAATACCTCTTCCAAGTAAGACTAGCCTCAAAATTCTGTAAATACATGCATATTTTCTGATACCCACTGGTAGTTCTGATATTCTACCCAGAGTGCAGAGGGTACCTGCACAACTGTTTTGATGTGAGGAATATTGCAGAAGTCTTAAAAGCAACAGGAGCATGGTATATTTACTCTCCTCAGATGCAAAAAAGATACAAGCTCCTGTGTGTGCACTAGATATTTGTTGCAGAGGTTAAAAAAAAGACATCATGATTAAAACCAGAGGTGTGATTTAAAAAATGAGGAGTAAGGCCCGGTCCCACAAAGTCTTAAATATGTTCTCAATTCTGACAGAAAAATAGAGGACCTCGAGGAAGCTCATGTTATATGATTGTGGGTTTAGATAGGGTGTGACTAACAGAGAAGAAACTAATATAGGTTATCAGATGAAGGTCTACATCCTGTGGCTTTATCAAGCACAGGGCAGAGAGGAAAGTACCTAATACTCCAGAGATGAAACGGTTTCATGAGAGCCACACCCCCGAAGTTGCCTTTTTAGAAAGTGTAATAGGACTTTTTCAGTTTCATAAAGTATCTTGATAACTGGAAAGTGCCAGTTAATGGTACAATGTTCCAACTATGAATTTTACAAAGATTAATCTACCCCTTTAGGATCCAAAGGAGCCAATCAAAGGCTGCCCAGTCTTCAATGTTTTACAGTCTCTGTGGGCACAAAGCTCAGCTGAAACTACCATTCAACATCCTAAACTGTCATCTTCATCTTCTTCTAGCATAAAAATACATATTTTTCCCCATAATAAAGATTTTTTATAATAGCAATAAAGTAACTCTAGAGAACATGGTTGTCTTGAGATAGCTTAACTGTGTGTGGTACCTCATAACACCCTGGGGACCCAGCCACCTCATAATAACCTCTTTCTTTACCATGCCTTGCTTAATTAGGGAGTGAAGCCAAAAGGTCAATGCAGGATAAAAATGTAAATCTCAAAGTTTTCATGTGGACCCTAACTCCCTATCATAAAATATATATAGTGTGCTCATCACAAAGCTCAGTACATTAGCAGATAGAAAGTGTAATGTTTTATGTTCTCAACATTTTAGTGTTTTAGTGAGACAACAAATAAAAGCCTTAGGTTCTTTTGTATAAAATTATGTCTTTGTTCTGCAAAGGATAATTACTAAGTTATTAATTTATTCTCTATGTAAGAAATCTTCTTTATTCTTGTGTCTTTTACAAATATGACATACATGATAAATATAATAGTTTTAGAGTATTTGAGTGTACCTAACCTTTCCTTTATTTTACCCACATAAACCAAATACTGCGCATGCCACCCTGGAGAGATAGATGATATGTTACTACAGCCTTCTCATTGTTATTCCAGTTCTCCAATGAAAACAAACATAATTTCACTTCCAGATCTTATTACTGCATTTGAGTATTTATGTCATAATCAACAATGTGTTTCGGCTGTTTATCTTGTTGGCTCTTTCATCATTTGCTGTGCTGCTTTCCAGTTGCCTCCTGATAAAAATACACCTGCATTCAAATGGTATGTATTTCTGACACTGTTAGATACATATTTAAGCTCCAGTCTCAGTTCTTAACCTGTTTTTATCATAAGTGATGGTTGCAAAACAGTAAATATTTATTTAGCTTTGAGTAACAGAGCATTCAGATTTCATTTATGGATTCAATAATCAGTGTAACAGTGCGCTTCTGTTAGGGATCCAATTACGTATTTTTCCCTTCTCTGATTCTAAGTAAATAAATGGACAAGACATATGTTGCCTGACATTTGACCAGCTGATCTGGATTTAGAGCAGATGGACAATATAAGAAATAAAATAATTTTGCCCCTCAGATCTTAATTCCCCCTCTTCTTTAAAATAGCAACAGTATTCTAACAAAGTGTATTTGCTGTCAGAATGCAGGTACATGATTTTTCTGGATATTCAACTGTGAAACATTTCTTATTTTCATTTTTTATGGCATCATTGCTGTGAGTGACACACTATCTGTACCAGAACCCAGAAGACTTTTCATTAGGCAGTATATTGAAGTATGCAGCTGTTTTACAGATTTGGTCTAAAATAAGAGAATGTACTTTCCCTTTTGGTTCAGTTACCTATTAAGGAATAAACAGCTACCTTTACAATTTTTATATAGGTTTTCCTGACAGCCAAAGTTGAGTGAATGTAGCACTCTGTCTGGATGTTTATATGCTTGTTTCATCTATTATTCAGATACATCACTTATATAATATTTTCCATTAAGAGTTGTAGTTGAGATGTTTGTACACCATTTTTGCATGAGTCAAAGAACAGGCAGTTTGAGAATCTACTTCCAAGGTGTTAGTTGCTTATCCAGTCTAAAAGTTCCTTCAATTCAAAATCTTTAGATCCTTCATAATCAAATTCCTCTTTGTATTCACAAGCACAGTGGACTTCAGTAACAAAAGCACTCTTAACAGACCTCAGCTCTGAGCTGAAGGATGACACGTTTTGTTTCATCACCCTGTCTCCATTTCCATTCTGTGTCCTCTCTAAATTACTATGCAGTCTGGTAATTGTTTCTTACAGAGTGGGCAATTGCTCCACTGGAAACTGAAATGGTACTTCAAATAGTTTGGAAGAGGCCACCACTCCTTTTTATCAGCTGAGGGAATGGTAGCAGCAGAGAAGGCTAGCAGTTGCCTGCTGGCAGACTGGAAATTCTACAGACTCTTTGGAAGTCTCCATTCAACCCACAGAGTATTTCAGCCTTGCCTGCAGTTTTAACATAGAAAAAATTTAAAAGTGTTAACTGTGTACCTTCCATTCTGCTGATTTTGTGTTCTGATGTGCTGACAAGCAGAAATATTCCTGTAATGCTAGGAAGAGTTTAAGAAAGTTATCATAGTTACAACAAAAAGGTAGAAGACAGCTGGAAGGAAGATTTTTTTTGTGTTCCCCAAACAGAAAAGACAGTAATGGTGTTGGAAAAGTAAAGCATCTAAAAATTTACCACAAAACCCCTCAAGCCACTTCAAACACACACACACACAGATCCATACGAACTTCTTGAAAGGATTTTTTAAAAAGGTGTGAACATCCTCCTGGATTTCAGCTCAGGGCAAACTGTTCCAGAAATTGACAGGATATTAGACCATTAAATTATTTTCCTGTCATTTTATCCTCATCTCTTGTTTTAGAAAGAACAAAAACAACCAATAACATTGTTAAGCAAGAAAAAATGAAAGAATAATGCCACACCAACACCAGCATCCTTCTTCCCACACTCTGTTTTCAGGTGTTAAAAAAATTATTTCTGTTATGCTTTCTAAGTGGATCAAAATCTAACAGAGGTTATTTTTTGTGCATTTTTGCTTACCTATACAAGATCAAGGAGGCCTGAAGCATTAGGACCCAATGCTGGTACTAGGAGGGTTATGACAGCACTACTCTAATGGTAGACTTCACATTTTTGGTACCTGTTGAGGTGATGGCCCATCTGCACCTCAAGTTTGCCCTATTGTCCCTCAAGACGAGCAAAGCAGAGTAATCCTGAAGGTTCAATGCTTCTCCGAAAGAGACAATGCTCTGGCACAGTTGAATTTGTTCCCTCCTTTTCAAGGGACACATCTTCACAACCCAAAGCATAAAGCCCATCATATAGGTCCTGCGTGGTGACAGGTCATATTCCTAACTCCAGTCAGCAGTGGCTTGTTGAACATTGTTTCCCAGAAGTTAATTACTCCTAGGTGTAGCTAAGAAATTAGGATTCCAGTTTCATTTCACAGGCAATGGGAACTGTGTCTCTTGGCTAATTAAAATATTTTTTTGTAATGCAGAGCAGAAGAAGTAAATAGACCTCTGATTTGATTTGAAGGCCACTGATTTCTTGTGTGAGGATCTGATAGGGAGATATTGTATGTTTAGTAGCATATTCATCAGGTAGAGGAGATGAATTGTGTAAAACTTGCTTCAATAATATGTGCACACTCTGGGGTACCTATGTGTTCGAGGACAAAGAGCTGAAAGAAAGTGAAAATATCCTATTAAACCTAATTTAAGAATGGCTTTAGCATTTGTGAAGTGTAGGACCTCATTAAAGCCACCATTCCTGGAATTCAGGCAAAACACTTTGCACAATTCAATTGTTGTTTCAACAACTAATTATTTTTATTTTCTAATATATGCCTTGTGCCATGAGCAAAGAGCAGATTTTTTTCCCCCATTCCATTTAGTGCAGCTTCAAATGCTTACAATAAAGGTGAGTGCATTTTACTGCTCTTTGGCTTCAGCTAATTTTGTTCTATAACAAAACCAATTAGACTGGTGTAGTCCCAATTTTTCCCCCTCATTTCCAGCTGCTGAACCTGAATCTATCTCAAAAGTACTTTCTTCCTCAGCCACAATATTTTTTTAATGTCATAATCAATTGATTGTTGTTCAGTTTAAATAGAAGAGATGAGAAAGCAATGGAACAGGCAGCTTCAGAACAAAAATTGGAACATGAAGAGACACTTCAAGTCTTTGCTTTTCTACTGATGAGGCAATCTCTATTTATGAAAAATAAATTAATTCCCTGCTTATGTTTGCTGTTTTCCTAGTTATACGCATTTTCACCATTAATTAATGGAGAGATGAGAGACTGCAGAACAACAAGCCCTATGCAATATGAATGGATGCTTGGGCTGACTGAATAGCTATTCTCCTTCAAGCATTGTTTTAGGTGGTGGCTGCATCAAGGATAAGACTCTTTCTCCCTTTTTGTGGTGCATCCTGAGCAGCCGCATGAGACCTGGCCATGCATCTGAATAAAGGGTAGGAATCTTATGAACAGGCAAAACATTAGTATGGCAGATAATATAATGTTCTGTATGGAAAAAGATAACAACTCCTTGTTTTGCTTATTTAAAAAAACCAATTCTCTATAGAGACTGTTGGAGAGAGGCAAGTTCTTTCTAGCTGTCCAGCTCCAGTGCGTTTACTGCAAATGGATATGTTTGACTACTGGCCTGGGTTATGAACTGTCTTGAAATTCTTCCTTTGTAGAGATTTTGCCTGGTTTAGATGTCCATTTTCATAGTGTAAACAGGTGCTGTGTCTTTGTCTTATATTGAAAGAGCAAGGGGTCAGAGAGAGAGCACCTAGCCTTTTACCACCCCTGAGCACGTTGCATGCTAGTTACTTGCTCCAGTACTAAACTCTATTTTTGGTAGATACCAAGAAAACTTTATCCCTTTGCTTAAGATCTGGCTAAAAGGAGTAAGAAGCTACAGCATCTTCAGATTTCCCAAAAAACCAGAGTGCAATAACCAGAGGAGGGAAGATCCTCCATACTGCTATACTCATGCTTTACATGCTAAAGTCTTCCTAGGTTTTGAAAAAAGTTCCAAGTAATGCCTAAAACACAATTGAGATCTTTAGGAATGACAACAGAGTATCTAAAAACCTAATATTAACAGCTATAACAATATATCCTAGCAGTAAAATGAAGGGAAGTACAAGCAGCTAGAGTAAGTTCCTTAAAAATGTGAGTCTAATCCACAGAAGCTTGTCATAGAGCTATGTAATAAAGCTAAGTCATGTGAATTTGTAGTTAAAAGATGAACCAATTAGAGACTGAATAATTTGTGATATAACTGATAACAGGTCAAAGCAAGGTTATTGCAGGAAATGGACTTGACTTTGCAAAGAACATTGGATATTTGCAGGGCTAGCAAAAACAGCTTCTCAAATTAAAGTGTTAGTAAGCAGCGAAAGAACAGAAGTGCATCTCATTAAAAACAAATATCAGGGTACATCAGGGTATACAATCAGAATACAGGACTCCAGTCAGTGAAATGAAAGCAGTGTAATGAGGAGGGCAATATTCCATGTATGATTTGAAAGAAATCATCTGTTTAGTTTTCATTCAAATGTATACTTTTCTTTTTAAAAAGGAAGATGTTTACATATGCATTTACTATTTAAAGAATGCAAAAATCCAGAAGAAACAGGCTAAAATTGTGGCTCACTTGTTCTCAAAACATTCAAAATATCAAAGATATGACAAAGAAAATCGTACCAAATGACCTGCAGCACAACAAGAGCAATCTCTACTAGTGGGCTTCCAGAAAAAGTCTTCCTCATGACAAGATTGTGTTGACAAGTCTATCATTTTCTCTGGTTTACTTCTCAAGAAGTAAACAGCAAAGCACCTAGATGAGTTTGACATGAGATATATGTATACACAAAAAAAAAGACCTCCAGCTTCTTATGGAACCTGTTGTTTTGCCATGTGTTAAAAAACCCACGATGGCTGCTGCTGGCCGTACATTTTACACACAACTCAAGACAAAACCACTTCTGCCCATGAGATAACACAAGGGAGGTATAATGTAAAAGGAGCCAGTATAACATGTATAAGACACAATAATTTTTATTTAAAACTCCACAAAGGCACTAAAAAACCCTAAAATATATACCCATACATCCAAATATGTCAAAGTCACACTTATGTCACACTTCTCATCTTGACTGTAAATACAAATGGAGAAACCATCCTTTCTCACTCCTAGGGCTGTGACAAATATGTCTTCATATGGGAAACACGGAGACCTTACATATGTCACAAAAATCTAAACAACACACACTATTTTTCTTTGAAAAGTAAGGGCGGTGAAGACATTTCATTTCTGATTCAGATTTGTCTAGTGACCACTTTGAATTTTTTTCTAATTTTGCCATTGGTCCTAAAGCTGCCTATTTCTTTGCCATGTTTGGATACTATGCCATAATGATATCGCCTCAGTCTCTTTGGCTCTTCCATACCTGTACTAGCATGAATGGAATTCCTGTGAAAACGCAAAGAAAACATATGAATTTACAGTGGGTGTGCAGATGCATGAGAAAAAGCAAGAGCTTTTCAGTCAAACTTTATTGGGTTTGTGTGGCAAGTTTTTGGTTACAGGGGTGGCTTCTGTAAGAAACTGCCAGAGGGCCCCCCCCATGTCCAGAAGGGCCCGTGCCAGCTGGCTCTTGGATGGACCTGTCACTGCCCAAGGCTGAGCCTATCAGCAGTGGTGGCAGCACCTCTGAGATAATGCATTCAAGAAGTGGGGAAAAAGAGCAACTGCAGTCCCAGACAGAAGTGAGATTATGTAAGGGGAACTACGCAGCAGACACAAAGTCATTGGAGAAGGAGGGACAGGAAGTGGTCCAAGCGTCAAAGCTGAAATTCCCCTGCAGCCTGTGGTGTAGACCATGGCGAGGCAGCTGTGCTCCTACAGCCCATGGAGGACCATGGTGGAGCAGAGATCCACCTGCAGCCCCTGGAAGACCTCAGGCAGTCTTCTGAGGCAGGTCAATGTCTCCGAAGGAGGCTGTGATCCCACGGGAGGTCCATGCTGGAGCAGGTTTGCTAGTGGAATTTGTGATCCCATGGGCACCCATGCTGGAGCAGCCTATTCCTGAAGAACTGTACCCACACTGGAGCAGTTCATGAAAAAGTGCAGAACATAGGAAGGACCCACATTGAAGAAGTATGTGAAGGAACATCGCCCATGGGAGTGATTCAACCCTGGAGCAGGGGAAGAGTGTGAAGAGAAAGAAGTGACAAAGTGTGTTGAACTCACTGCAGCCCCCCTTTCTCCTTCCCCTATACTGCTGGTGGGGAGGGGGAAGAGAAGAAAGGGAATGAAGATGAATCCAGGAAGAAGGGAGGGATGGGGAAAGGTCTTTTAAAGTTTGGTTTTATTTCTTACTGTGTCATTATCCTGCTCTGATTTTCTTAGCAATGAATTAATTCCTCCATCAGACCAGTTTTGCCCATGACAGTGGGTGATCTCTTCCTGTCCTTATCTCAACCCATGAGCCTTTTGTTATATTCTCTATCACCTGCCAGATGAGGAGGGGAGTGACAGAGCTGCTTTGTGGGCATAAACTAATAAACTCACTACATAAACTAATTGCAGCTGAAATGAAGCACCAAAGGGGAAGCAACTTTCACTTCACAGCAACTTTCACTTCAAAGCATGTGAAGAGAAAAGAAAGGACAAATCTACAATTAATACAATTATACCACCCCCTTAAAAGGTGAACCCATATATTGCAGCACACTACCAGTCTCACCAGCGCTCACTATAGTTTTTACTTTCAGATGCTGGGAAGAAGCCATCAGTGAGGATGCTGGAAGCATTGTACTGGCAGTAGTTTAAATATTTCCCTTTCCTTTGTGTTCTTCATGTTGGTCCAAAGAGCTGCCTTCAGAAGTGGAGCAGTGAAGTGAGACTCCCTGGAAAACTCTGCTTACAGCTATTAGAACTCCAGAAGGAAAAAAAGGGTAAGAGAAGATGGATGAATGTGCTCCAAATACTATGAAATTGAAAGGCAAAGATGAAGTCCTTGAGGAAAATATGTTATTAAAAACCAGAAACTTTTAAGGGTCACCAGAAATTCAGCCCACAAATTTCTTCATGGTTAAAAAAGTACTTTGGAAAAGGCAACATAAGTGATGCTATCTGCCTGATTCTTTAAAAAAGAACAGATTTTTACTTGTTTTTTTCCTTCAAGCATTCCAAATACAGTGCTTGGTAAATAAACTGCAACATTTTGAATGGAAAAATGCATAGAAAAGCTGAGGCAATCAAGACGGGTGCCAAGCTATGAAGAACTGCTTTGACAATAGGGCCCTGGGAAAGGAAGGCAGCAGTTGTCAAGAGAGATATGATGGAATGGAACAAGAGTAAATAGGTGAATTAGGAAAATTAGCAGTAGAGACAGTGTTGCTACTTTTTAATTGTTCAATAGAAAGATTTTATGCCTCTTGAGAACTATATATTTGTGACAAGCAAAATAGGCAGATATTTTGCTACAGAGAACCAGTGCAGAATTTTGTTCCTCCTCTGGAAAGGCAGGAGCTGGCAGTGCTTAGCGGTATAAAAAACAGTCACTGATGTGTATTACTTAGTAGCAATAATCTGAGTATCAGAAAGTAGGTAATCTTAATTCATAATTTATGCAACCCCACATCTTTAATAATTGTGTGTTTGACCACTTCAAAGACCAAAGAAAAAGAAAGGCAGACACTCGGCCAGGAGACGAGAACACAGAAAAAGAGCAAAGCAGAAAGCAACTGAACAAACTGGTTTTTGTTCCCTAATGATATAAACTTATAAACTTAATCAAGGAGTACGTAGGATGAAAGATCAACTAGATTTTAAATATTCCTTACACATTCACAGAAACAAAAAAAAAGGAATGGAAATCATCTTGTCTGTGTCCTAAAGCTGTACTGTATGTCATCCTGACAGATTCTTTACTTAACTTGCAATGATTTCTAGTTCTGGAACTACCACAACCTCTCCAGCCAGCCTGTTCTGTGACTGCACTGTCCCTAGTGTCAGGTAACTTTCCTGATCCTAAACTCAGCCTGCTACATTACTTCCTATTCATTGTGGACATGGAGAACACACTATTCAATGATCTCCCCAAGGGTCTTTTAGCTATTGCAATAACACCTTGCATGTTACCTAAAGGCTGTTGCACTATCCACCATGAAGGAATGGATAACCTGGGTATTACAAAGTTGTTTACACATGAAAAATGGTATCTCCCCTGAAGAAAAAAGTGTACAAGCCTGGTAAGTTAAAAAACAACATTGATTGTGAAATCGTCCTCTCACTCACAGTGCACTGTTGTATGTGCACAGATCTGCTCTGTAGATGACAAGTCCACACCTGTCCTTTGGCTGTCATCCACAAAATTTCTAGGTTGCATGGCCAAAGATAAAATCTGACTTGTTCAAACCTAAAGGAAACAAACTACTGATGACTTCTGATCTTCACTGAATTTATAGGAGGGCTAAGCAATGAAGCACAATATGGACACCTCTTTGACAAGTCAAGGTGTTACAAACACAGGAGCCACAACCTCACCTCAAGCAGATAAAGTCTGCTTGAGATAATGACATTCCTGACCAAGCTTGTGACTGTCGCTACCTGCAAGCCAGTGGGTACAGATGGATATAGACATATCTATCTCATTTGTTTCCACTTTTATGGTGTCCAGCGGAAGATGGGCCAGGGATTTGCTTCTCAGAGGACTATGAATTGAACTGAGAAAATCAGGTGCTCTCTGTAGTTTCCAGTAATATATGATGCATTTAAAATTACTCACTGTTTCTGAAAATGTACCCCATAAACTTATTCTATGGAAATCTGTTCTCAATTTGTAAGTTCTACCTCCTGATGCCACATTAGATGCATATCTGTCACATTTTCCAAATTACTTTTAATATGATAGGGTCTTAGTTTTAAAAGCAGAACAGTAGCCAATTCCTCCAGAATAGGATTTAGTATTTTTCTTAACTCATTTCTGTTGTCCCTGATATGTACATCGTGCAAGATGCTGTTTCAGGAAGGCTGCCACATAAAATTCTCCTAAACTAATATTCAAGATGGTAACATTTTGGTTTTTAGAACACAATGTTTCAATGTATCAGTTTTGAAAATTTTCTGCTTTTTCTAGGTGAGCTACTTGCCCCCTAATTTGGTTTGGATGTTGCTTGTGGCTGTGACCCAGGAAGAGAGCACTTGAATTGCTGTTAACACCACACTTAGCTTTAATTTTAAAGTTTTCAGCACATCCTTACAGCCATTTCTAGATGTATTTCTGGTAAAGAAAGACTGGTTTTTGGGTGCTTGCCAATGGAAACAATGGAGAAGTCTTTCTTTTTTTTCCTTTCAATTTGAGCTGAAAGCAGCCTGATAAAATGCAGTTTCTGCAATTTGTTGAATTATTAAACTAAGCAGAAATTATTAATCATTCTAAACAAGAGAACTTACAGGTTTCTTCTCTTGGTCTCACTCAACTTCTACTGCCCTCTTTGAATTAATGCCCAAAGACAATTATTATTTATATCACAGCAACACCTAGAGGTTCCTACTGAAATCAGTGTTCTTGCACAAAGTACAGAAAGGTGAGACCAACCTGTATTCTGCAATCCAAACTGGTCAGCAAAAGAAAGAAGAGCAGGGGAAGCAGTAGGAGCCAAGACAAAAGAACATGTCCATGATCACAAAAGTTATCATGCTGCGATGCACCTTCTGCACCAAAGTGGCAACCCAAACATTTCACCATCCTGCTCCCAGAGATCATAGCCAAAAGCAGATGATGCCACCACTGCCTTCATTCCAGGACCCAAGCTGCAGGGAACAGAGTCAGTCCCCACAGTCACCAGTGGAAGAAAAGCACTTATTAAGGCAAACACATCCAAGACCAGCCCTATCTACATTCCAGGACAATTTCTGAGTCTAGAACAGAGCTGGGAGGAGTGTGAGGAAGGACAGGATGAGGAAGCAGCAGTTTTGCATATCAAAATGTTTTGTAACAGCTCTGCTTCTGCTACGTAGTTTTGGAACTAACTAATGCTTTGGAACTACCAAATGGAAAATCTCTGGGCTCACTTTCTCCAATGCCACTTGGGGTTAAACAGGGCTACAAAATGTTCCAAGATTTGGAAATCACCCAGCAGTGTTCATTCTTTTTTGGCTCCAGGCTTTTATTAGTGAAGAGATCTTTAGTTTTGAGGGTTAAATTACTGGTCGGAGAGGACAAAAGCAGGCAAAAGGCAAGGGGTACCACATCCAACCTGCAAGCTGGATGTGTAACGAGAATGATTTGGAAATACTGCAAAGAGCAAACTGATCCTGGTGGTAGTGTCAATAGCCTCCCCTGTGAGCACTAATTATATTATTACAGAAACAGACTAACACAAAACTAAAGCACAAAAACATACATTTAAGATCTGGCCAGATGCCAGTGTGCTCAAGGTACATTCTTCATACCAGCAGTATGATACTGTATTATTTGTTTTGCCGGACTGCTCAGGAGCACTAATGATCAACCTACATTCTGCCGTGGTCCATGCATAAAAATACAGAAGGCAAAAAAAACCCCAAAGAGATCATGCACTGTACATGGAAGATCAAAGGGGTACTGGCAGCCTAAGATGGTGTACCCCAGTGACATGGGTCTCCAGGTACCCATGGTCTGGCTGTTGCTAAAGCACAGAACTTCGAAAAAAGGTCTTGAGGGAGAACAGCATGACTTTAATGATGTTTTCAGTAATATTGCCATTAAGGAGGCATATGGATTTTTTAGTTATTTCCCCTTCTGCCAGCAATCCTCTTACTTCATACCTACCAGGTGAAATGTTCAAAACCAAATACATTGCAATGTATTGTAGAGAAAGAGGTCACTCAGACAAGCATCAATAGCTGCTTGTGAGCAAACAAGGACATTACAAACAATATATCAGCCCCTTGCTTGATGTTTCAAGTTTAAATAAATAGCACCTTCCATTTCCTGGATAGTAAATAACAAGTATTTGTTAATGGTACTTAAGCGATTCACAAAACAGGGAGGAAGGGAAAGAATACCCATGTCATTTTTGGTGGATCAGATGACGCTGGAGAACATGTTTGTGCATATGAGGGGAATGGGGGGGCATGCGGCCAGAGCCACATGGAGGGGATTTGTATGCAATGGGAATAAATCTATGAAAACCTGTAAGTGGAGCTGCAGAAGGAAATCTGCAGCCGCCTGAGCCAGGCGGTTGAATGGCAGAGAGGATGGAGGCTATTTGAATACTGATGTGGCCCTCACTTTCTTCCATTTCCATTAATGACATGCTCATCAAGGGCAAACAATGGGACCGGCTGCCTGCGCCTGTCACACTGTGTGGGTGCTGGGAATGCCAGGCTGTCATCCTGGGGCTGCATTTAGAGACCTGCACGCTAATAAGAAGTGCTCTGTGCCGTCAATGCAGACAGGTGCTTCCGAGGCTGGGACATGCTCCATTCCCTTCCCCTGAAACCCTCCTCTCCCGGCCCCCTGACAGACACCATGAAATGCACAAATTAACAGCCCCATCATGTTGGGCTGCTGCTGCCTGCGGTGAAAGCAGAAAATCAAGTTGTCACCCAGGGTGCAGTGATAAAGCCACAGCCTCATTTCTCTGTTGGTGCCCTATAATAGCAAATGCCAGACAGCTGGATGGATTGGGAGGTTTTAGATTAGGGTCCTGATGCACTTTGGCCACTGAATTAGCAGTTGCTGTTTTCATGCAGATTATTTGTGTGCAAAGCAAACATCTGGAGAAAGCAAAGGCTCCAGGGTCAGATATTCGAGGCTTCTTTCCCCTAATGAAGCAGAAATAACAGAAATTCTACAGTGCCTTTGAAAAAATTCCTCTCCCCCCATCAGTGAAAAAGGAAAACTCTTCCTGGATTTTCCTTTAGAGACCTTCACAGCAAATGCTTAAGTCTATGTTTGCAAGCATTTGCACATAGAAAGACTGAACAAGAATCTCAAACCTAGACTTGTGCCTAATTTTACAACGAAAGTGGTCGGACAAAATTCACAGCAAGTGTCTCTGGGAAGGCAAAAGGAAGGGCGAACTCCTTGAAGCAATTTTATTTCCATAGTGCAGCATTTCTCTTTGTCAGCAGGCTCTTCCCACAGCCATCCAAGACCCACTGCAATAAGAAGGTTCGGCCATTTTCACGCAAATGGCTCAGCCGGAGTTGAGAATTGATGTCCAGAGCTCAACTGGACAATTGATATCCAAGGTGGGGCCACAGCCACCCTGCAACTCCAATTACCTCCTCACAAAGGCAGGTATCTGAGCTTCTGAATAAAAAAACAAATCCAAAATGGAACCAAAGAGAGCCATTGACAAGGACAGTGATGGTGGACAGAGACTGGTCACACAGACATTTGCCCCACAGCAGGCACTGCACCAGTGATAAGGAACAGAGGGGTCTGAGCTCTTCAGACTCCAAGGAGTTTAATGACATAACGGCCTGAGAACTTCAACATAAAACAGGAAGACCAACTAACGAAACTTACAACATAAAACCCCCCTCCTGTCATTTTTATAGTAATAGTAAAACACTTTATTGAATTTATGAGCTACATAATGACTATGAAGAATGTAACTTGAATTAGAACCAACTCAGAAGTATAATATCAACTATAAACCCTGTTCTATTACCCCATCTCTTTATCATCATCCTATCTGGCTCTTTTTAAACCAAGGAATATTGCTTTCTTCAAAATTTAGTCCGAGATCCATCTCCTAACTTCTCAATAAATCAAGAAAACCCCAAGCATCTGTAACAGACACAGAGCCAAAAAATCAAGGCATGGCCCAGGTACAGATCTTATAGCTAGAGTTAGGAAATCATTGAAAAGCCAAAAAAAGCAAACAACATTTCTGTGACAGCTGTGCCTGGGAAGGCATGGAGGAACATCCTGAACCCTGAAGGTTTTGGTTGTGAAGCTGTGTAGCAAGGCACAGCACAGCATTATCAGAGGTTCAGGCCCCAAAATGCAAGTCATCAGCACAGACTTTGAAACAAAACACAATCCCACAATGCAATCCCTGAGAAGTTTGGAAGCCCATTTAGGAGCAAGCATTAGCAGGACTTTGAATAACCCTGTCTGGAGCCTTTCATACCCAGGGTTTGACATGAACGATAAAGTCTGCATAAAGCTGGAGAATGCATTGAGGGGCTGTTTATATCCAGATCCATTATTTTTGCAGAAGAGTTTGTAAATGAATGATTGCGGGGGAGGGAAATGTACGTAACATAGGTAAAGCAGCATGTTTTACTGTGTTTTCTGATTCCATTTTACTTCTTTCGTCTCTCCGGTCCCCAAGGATTTTTTTGAAGGCCCGATAAAATAAAATGGGTGAAACAAAGCCATAAGCCAGTTAAGTCTGAAAGACATGTCATCTCATCTGAAAAGAAGAAACGGACCATTTCTATGCCTAGGGCTGACAGCAACGCCTGAGCTAGCAATAGCGCTATTCCATTTGATTTATAGAATAATGGGGTGACAAATGATGACAAAAATAAACTTTTACTGCACTGAACTGCTCCTTTATTTATGAAATTTGGCCAAGTAGTGAAATCTTTTATCTGCAAGTTGTAACATGGAGTGGAAACGAGCGATTATGGTGTGGTAATAGTAATCCAGTGATGGAGGCCGAGTCAGTCGGAAATGGATTGAGGTAAAATAACTACCGCACCATGATAAATGTGAACAGCGCTTTGCTGACAGATGATCTAACAGGTGTTCATAACAACTATATAAGAGGATTTATTTATGACTAGCCACAGCCGCAGCACCGTAAATCAACTCCAGCAGCTGCACACCACTGAAACCAAGTCCCTGATGGAGAAACAGTGCAAGAACCCAAAGAACACAATTCACTCCAGAATCTTAATCATCAAATAACATGTTTTTTTGAGCAATTACACCACAGTGCAGAAATCAGGATGACTTTCAATTACATGAAGCTGAGCCACCAACTAACTTTGCCCAAATCCAGGTACTGGCAGAGGCCCACAGATACATACAAAGCAGAACAGTTACTTTTGGACTCAGTATCAAAGAGGTGCCTTTTTTGTTTTCTGATAAAAGTAACCACTTTGGTGCTGTTCTAGCATAGTGCTGACACAGACACAGTAAGGGCAAGAGGAAAAGAAAGGGAGTACATTTTGCCTCCCCACAGTGTACTCCCTCCTAGCTGTGTCAAATACAAATGGCTGTAGGGCTACACTCCAAACCATATCAATGAAATTATCTGATTACCAAAATCAACCCCAAATCCCACCAAAACACTGCTGTCTCATAGAAAAGGTTATGAGCTTTTTAATCCCAAATGATCCTGCTGCTTTGCTTTAGGGGATACATCTGCAAACATATATAAAGACAGCTGAGGGAGGAACTATTGGTACCAAGTGGAATGAGTTCCTGTTTTTTTGACATTATTGAAAAAAAAGTCTAAAGAAATAACTGAACTGGTGTTTCTTTCTTCTACCTCCTTCACAACTGACATCTCAGAATCATACCATTCACTTCTCAAACAGGTTTCAGTTAAGTGCTGGTACCTTGTGCACTGCCAGTGCATGCAGAGAGCAATTAGGTGCCTAATAGTCCTCACACAAATATAAAAAATAGGGTAAAACCAAAATGAAAATTATAGGAGATAATAGATTCTACAGGATCAAATTATTTCATGTGTTAAACACCATCTGCAAAGAGTGCCCCACTGCAGCAAGGTACCCTGTTACATACAAGCAATTCCCTAGGCACCGTTTAGGAGATCAGAGGGTCTGCAGTAACCCAGGGCAGAGGCAGCTGTCCCTTGTGGACCTGCAGCTGGGGTCTGTCAGGGTCTTCAAGAGTGGAAGGTGTTACAACAGGGAGGCCTCAGACAGGCATAGGCTTCTCAGCCTAGAAATCCCCCCAGCAGATGTGTTACAGAAAGAAAAGAGCTGATGCTGTCTCTCTGAAGGGTCCTCCCTTCCCTGCACCTCCCTTGCCTACTCTGTTCCAGATGCTGGGCTTAGGGTGTTGCTGTGAGCCTGAGCTGGTGGGTATCCCAAGGTCCAAGGCATGGCTGAAGCTCTGCAGAGTGGCTGGAAGCACCACCATGCTGCCTCACCCTCCTACCATTTGCCATGGCTGGCAGCTAAACCATGACCTGCTAGTCATGGCTACTACAAGAGAAGGGCTTTCACCACCTTCCCACCACATGTCCAGAGTTCACCAGTGTTTCCACAGGATGGGAAGGTGTCCAGGACCCAAGTGTGCCAACAGCTCTTGCTCTTTCCTGAACAAGGTGTGACTTGTCAGCTGGTTTTGCAAGGCTTAGTCTAAATCCTTCCCATCAAGGAGAAAAAACAGGGCTGGGCTAAGCCAGAGAGGTGTATGAAGGTGTGGATGGCAACTCACAACACATATGCTCCATGAGATGGTGCTGAGGGCAGAGTCATCTTCCCTCTTCTCTGAAAGCTATGACTGGGAAGGTGGAAGAGGCAAGTCACCAGGAGCAGGATGAGAGCAGGCTGAGACCTGGAAAGGACTGGAAAAGCTGTGGTGGAAGCCAGCAAAACTCACTTTTG
The DNA here is from genome assembly GCF_000738735.6 of Corvus cornix cornix. Lineage (NCBI taxonomy): Eukaryota > Metazoa > Chordata > Aves > Passeriformes > Corvidae > Corvus > Corvus cornix. The sequence continues at coordinate 23,611,236 of NC_046357.1, read as the reverse complement.
CTCTCTGTCCTATACATGCATGATGGAAAAAAGGAGTTTAGAATAGTACTATTTGTAAAGATCATAAAATCATAGAATGTTTTGTGCTGGAAGGGACCTTAAAGACCATCTAGTTTCAACCCCCCTGCTAATGGGCAGGGATGTCACTCACTAGACCAGGCCGCTCAGGGCCCCATCCAATCTGGCCACGAACACTTCCAGGGATGGGGCATCCACAGCCTCTCTGGGCAATATGAATCTTGCCTCTGTGGCCATATAAACGTATATGCACCAGAATGTACACATCCATTTAAGTGGACCAGGATTTGCAGTGCTGCAGTCACAGCAGGGCTCAGAGCTTCCAGTCACTGAAGGATAATTCACCTTGCACCCTCTGAGGCAAAACCAGTTACTGTGGGACTGGAAATGCAGTGGTATTCACAATCTCTTTCTTTTCCAAACAGATTCACTGGACTGTGCTACATAAAAGCACAACTATACCAGCTATGATGAAGACAGCAGAATTATTGCTTTTATCACAAAGGGTCATGAACAAAGGCTCCTATCAGCAATCAAAGCACATGTGCAAACATAGCAAAGCACGGCTTCTGCACCACAAAACACTTAATATAACACGTGTTAAACAACTGCACACTTTATGTTAAAACAAACAAAAACAAGTGGAAGGGGAGAAAAATAAACTGTCAGAAAAAGAAGGGAACAGAGCCAAATCCTCATATGCTTGTTACAGGTACACACCAAGAGTCAGATGAGGGCTTGGGATTTAACCTACCTGTATATTGGTTACCAGAATCCATGTTAGGGCATTTAAGTGGCTAAGTTAAAATTAATTCAAGCATGTAAGATACTGTATGCAAACCTAGGCAGTTCAGTAATTGAATATTTAAAAAAAAAATTGATACTACTTATGGCAATGGACCATTGCAAAGCAAAGTGCACAAAAGGATTTCATCCTATCACCAAATATCAGTAATTAGCCCAAAGGCTCAGATGAAGAGAATTTAGAGACCTTGGGTTTTTGTATCCTATCCAATATATATCTGTATATTTCTTTACTAAAGTACATTTGCAGTTTTGTCCCATTTTTAGTAAACATCATACTATCTTGTGACAATGGATGACCAGAACTTAAGTACATGTTGTATTTAAAAAACAGGGGAAATAAAAGTAAATGCCTTCTTCCAATTTAAATATATTGCTTTGGAAATGTTGCAAAATGTCACCTTGTTCCTGAGTTAGTAGAAAAGACCATCAGGAAAGCCCAATTTATCTTTTCCATGTAATTCATTACTTCTTATACTGTATCATGTCCCTGTTCTAAAAACACTTCCATTATTTCCACCATCCTTCCATGTATTATTCTATTTATATCTTCCATTATTTTGTCCCTAGCTCCAGACCCATTTTTATTTTTCTTTAGAAATTAATTATTAGAATTAAAGAAGGGTATGAAGGGAAAAAATACATTATCCTTGTATACAACATCATAAAATGTCAAAGGAAAATAAGCAGAAAAATATATGCTATTTTTACTGTCATGCATCAAGCCTATGTTTATATTCTGCCATCAACAGTAACAAAACAATTTTTCCTTGCACCCTATTCTTTCAAAACAGTTTATTTTGGAGTAACTGAATTTGAAAGTTTAGTTATCAAAAAGAAAAAAGTAAAGAAACCTAAGGGGAATATGTGTGTTTCTGTAGAAACAACCAGGCAGCAAAGCAAAGGTAAACTATGAATCTCTCACTATGGAAACTTTCTTATCTGTTTGTCCTTGTTCTTGCTGCGTAATTCTTCAATTCAGAGTTGCCAGCACTAGTCTTATAGCTTGTACTAGACTGCAATAATTTTGTATCCTTTTTGAGGTTCAATACATTCAGCATGATTAAAGTTAATAAAATTTTACCCCAATTTCCTCTTTATGGTAATGTATATGAGCTGGTAGTTGTTATTGTTCTTCCTATGTTTCTGAATGTTGTTGGATTCAAAACCTTGCTAATTTAAGTAAATAACCCTCACTGTCCACTCCTTAAACTAGACCTTGATGAAATCGCTAACCATCTTAGCAAAACCCACCTCACCAGCCCTGCAGTACTATGCTTTAGCCTTTGTCCTGTGCCCCAAGCTGTGCACGCAGGTATGTTCCAAGGGTGCCCAGGCCTGGATACTTGCTGAAGCCAGGTGGCTCTTAGTGTGCAGCTCCTGACTGAATAGCCTGCCCACAGAGGTAGGAGCTGCTGCTACATGGTACAAGCAAATCCCTCCAAAGTGAATTTTAGATTGCAATTTAGACCAGGCATCAACCTTAAATATGCCTCTACAAATGATGAAAAGTATGGAAGAAGTGAGTAAAAATGATACACAGCAAACCTAAGAAACTATTGTTAACTACTGCTACTGGTTGAATTATGACAGAGTGCAACTTCCACTGTTAATGTAAGACAGGTACCCATGGTTTTGTTTAGATTCCTCAACAGTTGAGTTTTAGTACATGCAGAAATACATTGCTATTTAAATATCTATCCTTAAATAAACTTTATCTTCAAATTACCATCAGGGAAGGCAGCATAAACTTTCAAATCACAGTATCATGCTGGCCTGACAGAGTCACAAGAGGTATGCCACCTACCAGGGTCTAAGATCCATGATGCTGCCAGGAGGGTACCCCAGCTTGTCAAGAGCATGGACTACAACCTGCTTTTACTTTCTCACATGGGTACAAATGATGCCACAAGCCAAAAAATAAGCAGTGTGAAGAGCTGTCCCTGAAGAATACCCATGAGCAGCTAGAAAGCCTGGGGGTAGGAGTCAGAAACCAAGGCAGCAAAGAGAACCTTGTGGCTGGGGTCTGCTACAGCTGCCTGACCAAGACGAGGTTTGTGACCACCTGAGGAACCTGAATGTACCCATCTGATGTCATCTAGAGGCACATGGACAAGCTCTAGGAGAGAGCCCATGGGAATCTTATGAGGTTCAACAAGGCCAAGTGCAAGGTGCTGCACCTGGGTCAGAGCAACCCTGGTATCAGCACAGGCTGGGGGATGGACAGATCAGAGCAGCCCTGCCCAGAAGGACTTGGGGGTGCTGGTGGCTGAGAGGCTGGACATGACCCAGCCATGGGCACTCACAGCCCAGAGAGCCAAACGTGTCCTGGGCTGCATCCAAAGCAGCGCGGCCAGCAGGGCCAGGGAGGGGATTCTGCCCCTCTGCTCTGCTCTGCTGGGACCCCACCTGCAGTGCTGCATCCAGCTCTGGGGTCCCAGCACTGGAAGGACATGGAGATGTTGGAGCGAGTCCAGAGGAGGTCAACCAGAGGATCAGAGGGATGGAACAGAGGCGAAAGGCTGAGAGAATTGGGATTGTTCGGTCTGGAAAAGAGAAGGCAAGACTATTACCAATGGCATGTAGTGACAGGACAAGGGAGAATGGGTTTAAATTGAAAGAGAGTAAGTTTACGTCAGATATTAGGAAGGAAATCTTTACTGTGAGGGTGGTGAGATATAGCTTACCCAGCGTACATGTGGATGCCCCATCCCAGCAAGTGTTCAAAGCCATGTTCAAAAGGGCTCTGAACAAGCTGGTCTAGTGAAATGTGTCTTGCTCCATGGCAGGTGGGTTGGAACTAGATGATCTTCAGGGTACCCTTCCAACCCAAACTACTCCATGATCAGCCAAAGACCTGTACCAAGATTTTTTGAACCATCAGAGTGCTGAAAAATGTAAATTACTACCAGAAACTCCCCAGCTATTCTTATTACCCAGGTTTCTGGACTTTGGGATTTCTACAACAATTCATTTTTTTCATCAGTTTGAACAGCTTTTACATCACAGTTGAAAACTAATTCAATAGCAAACTTCTTGCAGGATTAGGACTTCAGAAAATAATGTGAATGTTCATTAGGAACATGTACATTTCTGTTGAGGGCATAAGATTCTTGTTTCTTTTTCTGAGAAGTACTGATATATTTTGGGTGCTAGCAAACTCCAGAACTACATTTCCCACAGAGGAGCAAGATAAATGCCTTAAAAACTTAACCTCTCTTTAGAATTTGCCAATAAGCTCTGCTTCACATTGGAGCCTCCTTTTAGTTCTACTAAATTTTACTAGAAACTTTTAGAAGAATTTAGTGTGAAGTAATGCAACACTTTTGAAGAAGCAACATTTTGTATCATCCTAAACTAGAACAGCACTAGTCAGCATCTAAGGACCTTGCAAGGGTCCTGGTGACAGAGGAAGGCTACATCTATTCAAGTATCTTCTCTGTAGCAGAGCCAGGAGATACTAGAAAAAAAACATTTTGGAAGTGAGGAGAACTGATAAGAAATGGAAATGCCCAGCATCTTCTGTCCTGCCATGTAACCAGAATGTGAAGGGAAGGTCAAAATCAGTGACCTGACAAAATCACTGACCTGTACCAAGAAAACTAGGTACACCAACTGGTGCAAGGCTGTTCATCTTCTCAGGCCTAGTTCAGTTGATATGGCTATGAACTTCTCTTTTCCTCAAGCCCTGATTTATACAAAGTCGGAAGATGTTTTAATCTAGTTTAAAAAAACAAATTTTAAATAAAGACCTGAACTATTCATAACAGCTAGATGACAGTATTTGTCACAATAGTCTAATAATCAGTATTTCATTTAATACTCATTTGAACAATCAATCAGTATTTTATGAGTAGGCCAGTTTGAAGATAGGCAGTTGCTGGTATTAACAAAAATGTAAACATATAGCAGACAATTATCATAGGAGCACAAACACTGGCTACTTTCACAAGAACAGTTTGTTGATGCATATGTAGTGTCCACCTCATTTGTTAACCAGGTATATACAATACTGGCATGTCTGTTATCAATTTTCTACCTAAACAAGAAAGAGGGAGCCTCTGTTCATAGGCACTACTTTATTAGCATCTTAACAAAATAATTGAGAAAATGACAGTAGGTAGGAACAATGTTCTCAATAGATGAGCTCAGGTTCACAGGCATTTCTAGAAAACAGACATCATTTTGCTGTACCTACAGTGTTTTTACACTTTCACCACAAATTCTCTCTGAACCACATACTTGTTGTGTATGTTGCTGGAACCCACCTACCATTTGAAGTCAGTTTTCAAGCAGTGTGATTTCCCTTGAACTTTATTACCTAGTATTTGTCCACTATAATGGGGGCGGGGGGGGAACACTGATGGGGAAGGAAGGTAGTGGGGGAAGGGAAGAGATAGGGAAGGACTAGGGTAGAACAAATGGGAAACACATTTAAAAGTGCAGATAACTGACAGTAAAATATATGTTCTTTGGTTAGCAAGCAGAAAAAAAGGAAAGGACTTGCACACATGATAGATACGCACTAGCATTCTAAAGCAGAAGACAAGAATGTCAAGAGTGTATTCTTTCCCCTCTGCCAGATGGAAGGGCTATTATTATAAATGAAAGGCAGCAGTAGTGGATGCCAGGCACTTTTGTTGTGTGCCAGATTCTGAAGTCCAGATGTAAGCAGGTTACCCCTGGGACAGGACAGGCTTCAGCTCCCGCAGCAGAACAGAACCAATCACAGTTTTCTCAGTGTTTATGATGAGATGTGCTGTAGAGCTCTCCTTCAGCTCCACTGTGACTAGCATCAGTGACCCACTGTGCACAGTCTTAGCTGCAAACCTGGAGAGAAAGGGAAAAATAAAAAAGAAAAGAGAAAAATCACTGAGGATCTTAAGGTCAAAGACTGCTAGCGTTTCTTTCTGCAAGAGTTAAATGAACTCAAATACAATAAAATACTTCTAAATTCATTAATGCATTTCAGGGGATAAACCATAAAACCTCCCATAAATTCTTCAAACATAATTTGTGCAGCATTGCATAAATATTTTTGCATTTTAGAAGGACAAAGAAGTATCATGCAAAATTTTGTATTTAGTAGTACAAATTAAATTTTATTTAAGTAATTTCTTAATCTAAATACTGATTCTTCAGTTCATCTACCGTATTCATGCACACTGACAACCTGACTACAGCTGTATAGAATTTTCCAAGGATTTCCATTATTTGGTGCCCCAAAGACAATACAACTATGTTAAATGTAGTAGAACACATAAAAAAAGCCAAACTTCCTGTACTTTCTGAAATGTGTCTCCTCCTGCAATCTGAGAAATTAATTCAAACTAAAACTAGTCAAATTTATAAACATACAAAACAATCAGTTAGAAATGAGAGTAACAGGAAGACACTGGTTTATTCTATTGGTGAATTTATCTCCAGAATCATAAAAATGTTGCCAGTATTTTAAAGCATATTATAATGATAAAAAATCCTACAAAGGAAATAAAAAGCTACCAACCAATCAGATAGACAAAAGTTAGGACTAATGCACCATAACTAAATTCCAAGACATGAAGAACCCACTAATTACATGGAATTAAAAGCAAAACTAGCCTTTTAAGCACCACAATTGACTGAAAAGCCATTTTAGGCACAATGAACTTCTGTCAATCCTGTTAATTCATTCTGTGTGCAGAGCCAGGCCCAAGAGACAGGAAGCAAGAGGATGGCAACAGCGTCCATCTCTCCATCCTCCACAAGGAGCACAACATGCTTTCCACCCCCCCCCCTCCCCCGTTGGTTACTTCTCAACAACAAAGTTGCTGCACATGGGCTTTTGAAAACACTAACAAGTGTGGAGCAGGTCTGTGACCCCGTCTGACCCCACTTTGCAGGGCCAATCTCCTCTCCTCTTTCTGAATGACACGTGTCTGAATCAGAGCCATCTGCCTCAATTTGCGCAACATCTTCAGTCACAATAGGACCCAGTTAGCCCTGACAACAGCTCACAATACAGAAAAATCAAACTGCTGCGCTGACAGCACGCTGTGGGCTATTCAAGAGCAAACCAACTGGTCAGCGTCTCCTGTCTGACAATCAGCATGGGCCTTGCAAAGCGCCTACCCAAGCCCTTGGGGATCTGTTTAATTACCATCAACATAAAGGAGGGAGTTTATCAGGAGATACTCAAAAAACTTCACTCCAGACTTAATTAAAATATTAGCCACTTAAGCAGGAAGCAAGTTCTCTTTAAACAAGAAGTAATTTCTGTCTTTTTTTTTCTTTTTAAACAAAGCATATCAAAATCTCATAACACATTATACTAATTAAGGAAACATGGGGCACTTTTCTAATGTCATCCATCACAGGTCAATCTATTTCTTTTGTCTGGATTACAGATACATTCAAAGACCTCTCTTTTTAATAGAAGGTTATAAAACGATATTACTAGTACAAAAATTACCTACTTAGCTAGTTATATCAATGATTTCATCTATTTATGCTGCAATGTAGAAGATGACTATTTCTCTTGTTGACTTCGACAAGGGGATAATTATAGAAACAATAGTCTTATTAGTCACTTTATTTACTTAACAGTTGTGTCTTGGGACAACACAGAAGCAGATTATCTCTGAGTATGCACATAAATAGGTTGCTAGTTGACACTCCTGCTGTGCTTCATAGCCCCGAGGCTTGATTTTACCCTCTTTTATCAAAAGCTGAAAGTGATACAAAGTCAGCATTCTGGGAAAGCCAAGGTGGTCCAAAGCACGAGAGATGAGTTTTGTGCTGATATTTTTACATGTGAATTTGCAAAATCACTTAGGGGATCAATAGCACTTTTCCATACCCCTGAACAAACCACATAAAATCAATAAAATGTGAATTTGCATGTGTTTTGCAAGATGCAAAGGGCCTGATACTCAGATAATTTTACACAAAGTGTTAATACACATAACTAGCAACAGCTAATCAGCTTCTATCAATGGTCACTGGTATAAGATCTGGAATTGCTAGGTGAAGGAAGAATTGGACCAAAACAGGAAGACTTATTTCGCCATTAAAAAAGCATGTATAGAAGAGAACCACACAGTGGGTTAACAGCTGCTTTTGAACTTCGGGTTTACAGCTGCTTTTGAACACTGGAGACCAAAATCTGTTCCTTAGAATAGGGAATATAATGTAGTTTCTAAGGGGAGTGACAAATACACTTGTATAATCTGTAAAACTAAATACAGTTATAACAGGATGAAGCAGCAGGCACTAGCAGTAAAACTGATAGGTCAATTATTTAGATGTTTCAAATATACTGTCATTAAAGGATTTGGTTAATAGCTGTTTTTTCAACTAAATACACACCACTGCATTTATATGCTAACTTTTACCAGAAACCCTTGCGGATTTTCTAAAACATGTGTTGTGCTCAACTAAATACCTAGAAAAGCCTAGAAAACCACTGGAAAAATCTCTCAGCAGCAACAAATGAATCACTAATAACGTGTTCACTCTTAGTGAGAAACTTTGATTTTCCCCATGAGGTCGGTAATAATTTTTCACTTTTTCTGCAAGTTGATACTTAAAACCTTAACAGTTAGAATTTGAATTAAAACCAAACAAAAATCCCCAAACCAAACTAAACCAAAAAAGACAGTAAACCAACAAGAAATCATTGACTTTAATAAGTCTTGAAAAATGCACTGTGGTACATTTAAATCTAGGATGTAAATTGATTGATTGCAGGTCTAAAAGAAAGAATTTGTCCTGTGGACAACTCTTAACATAAGACACTATATTATGAGCATGATTCTGTTACAACAAAGGATGCATCAGTAAATACAAAAAAACCAAAACCCCAAAAAAACCTCCCCAAAACAAAGCAAATGAGAATACATCCAGAAAACAGAACCAAGTATTTTCCAGTAGTTTCAAGATGGCTGTTTCTGCTATGATGGAGTATTTAATTCTGTGGTAATATTGATTCTAAACCTGATTTTACATCATTAAAATATTCAGGAACATTTACAGCTGTTAATATTTTTCCCATTTAATAAAATCAAGGCAGATTAGAAACAAAACAACGTGAGAAATATTTGCATATTCTGAATGTTAACAATTCTTTTTTTTTAGAAAGAATGTTAAATATTCTAAGCATATGTGACATGCAGAAACAGAGAGAAGGAGTTCATACATTATTTTTACAAAAATAGAGTACCTGTCAGTGGGTAAGGAAATACACATTAAGAATAAAATTCAATATCAATGAAGTACTGTATATTTTTAGAAAGACTTGGTCTTTCAAGAGTTAAAAATCAAGTACATAGTCTTGGTCACCTCCCATGAAAATAAGATTTGTTCATGGTAACCATACAGAAAAATTTGGTATGTAGCTGACATAAAGAGAAAACACAGAGTATCAGATGCTACAATGTGACAGCATTTGCCAAACACTGACTTTGCAATGATGACTAGCCTAAATACAGACTGGCAGTAATTTTCTCTTTTTTTGTAGACAAAATACAGCTACACTATAAGGAGATGCATTTTTATGAGGAAAGGTTATGAAAATTTCATGGCAGTGAATATACAGAAGCAGACTAACTCACTTAAAATCTGCTCTTTAAAATTCAACATTTGAGAAAGTAAATTTACACCTGAACACTCACTATCGGGATATTAACAGCAGAGCAGGGTTTGTAACGCATAATTCAACAGCATTAAAACACACTCTCTCCTGTCCGGTCCTTTTCTTCCTCTTTGACTTTTCTATTCAAGCTAAATTCTCTTCTTTTTCTCTTCTACTGCTTACCACAAACAGTGACAATGGCCCATGGAGGCTAAAACTTTTTTTTCCTCTGCTCTTTCTTTAAATCTTGTACATGAAGCCTTCAATTACTGCCTGCTGAAGCAGACAGAATCCTATTAGTATGGAAGACAATCAGAAGATGCAATGCCCTGCCCTAGCCGTAGAAAAATAATTAGTCCAAAGATGACAAATGTGTAATCAAGTTATGCAATGAATATATTCAAAGGGGAAAAAAAAAAATACTGCTGCGAATTAGTCCTCAATTTGTAAAAATAAGAATGAGTAACTACAAAGGACCTTCCAGCACGTTAACTGGACAACAAAGATACTTACACTTATAGTTTCAGTACTCTGAATCTTCCTCTTGCTCTGCTATGTACAGATTTGACTTTATAATTAAGATTTCATCTAAAAATTGGTTGAATTACTGATTTACTTGTATTCATTCTCTGAGTAAGTCTTAGAATACAAAAATGAAGTACTTGGTATTAGTTCTGACCTGGGGATAGAGGAAGCCTAATAATAAAACTGTAAGCATAAATACATCCACTAAATGCAGGATCTTAATCTGGTGATTTTGACATTGATTACTACTAATAAAATTTGATTAATATTTGCGTTAAAAATCATATGATGATAATTAGACTTTCTTTTTTCCAGTCTGTTAAATGCGATTTTAACACTATCTTTGAATAAATTTTTCAAAATACCTAATTCATTACAATAATGAAACTATTTTCCAACATTATCTATTTTTTCAGGGGAATAAAACAATAAAATTGTAAAATAATTTGCCATCAAATGTACACATTTTTGCCATGTTTATCTGTATTGATAAAATAGATTTTGATTCTGTCCTCAGTTTCCAGTAAGCAGCTGCACTGTACCTCTAACAAAAAGGCAAAAGTGCCAGCCATCTGAACTTCCTGTCCAATACATAGCAGTACTCCACATGTTCAAAAAGATGCTGCATGAACTTTTTATCATCTTCCAAATTTATCATTAGTTTAAAAATATCAGCGTTTTTTATGTAGGTATTTATATCTCCTCTCTAAAATTCCAATGAGATAAAAGCTTGAATCAAAATATTTGGTCCTCCCACCTAGAAAATTCTAATTGCAATACTCAATCTATTTTGTTTTCTCATATACTTTACTCTTTTTTTTTTCTATAGAATTTGGCATTTAATATGATATATGCTTGAGAATTATACTCAGTCCATTTTTAAAACAGGCTATAAATTTTCATTTGCAGGAAAATTATTTAATTCCAAGAAAGTAGATTACCTTACAGAAAGATATTAAAATATTAAACATGCTCAGAGATCTTTACAATCAAAGATATTCTTCTGCTCAGTTAGTTCTTTAAGTGTTAAGCATTTTCTGTTTAAATAACTGGCTCAAAAGGTTCCTGTTTGTTTTTCAAAGAAAATGCTGCACATATTTATCACTTTACAGCATTCAGATACAAAAGCAGTGCTGTCCTCTAGTGGACAACAAATAAGCCAGGCTAGAACAATCTATTTTGATGAACCGCATACCTAAAATGACTCACTCATATACTTTTAATATTAAGATCAAATTTAATTTCTTGAAGTTATTTTAATATTTTGCAATTTGCACCTAAGCTCTTTAAATACAAAAATATAACTACAGTGTTAAGGGCATTAAAATGATTCTGTGTGAAGGCATTCTCTTGATCAAGTATTTTGTACCAGTTAATCAAAATCTTCATATGATGGTAATACATGAAATATACAGGGCTCTTTTCTTAGCAGAGAGAAAATTTCAAGGTTTTGGAACATTAGGATTTGATTAAGAATTTGATTATGATTTGATTAAGGAATAATTACAATAGGAAGAGTAATATGAGGAACTATGGAATGAATACTTTCATGTTTATAAAATTTAGCTTTCTTTTCCTCTATTAATAAAAATATTAACCTAAGAATAATTACTAACCAGAAAGTCTTCTAGTTCTGCCTGTTAAAAGAAATATAAATGGTTAGCCTAGTCGGGATTTTTTTTTTTTTAAAGGAAACAAAACCAAACCCCTCAAAACAGAAAGCAAGAACTACTTCCATCATATATCAAGAAAACTTTTAGAGTTTACAACTTCTGGCTAAAATGAAGGCTGAAATAACTGTGGACATGGATATACTATTCCATTTAAAATTCCATCTCCTGCAGGTAAAGACTACCAGAGAAGCTGTTTTGCCTAGGGTATTTAGCTCTCTAATTAATTCCTACTTGAGAAATTAGGAAGCAAAATCAAAGCTGCATGACTATTACAAGTTTATTTACTCAGCTACCCAGTGAAGCTTTCTGGAAGAGTAGAAAAAGAAGACTGAGCCCCACAGCTAAGGAACCACAGAAGCAAAACAGTCCCGGTAACTGCATCAAAAGAGCTACTTTGCAGGAGCAGAGGTGGATTTCACTTCCTTGGAGCTCTCCAACAGGCTAACTGCTTAGTAAAAAAACCCTTAGAAAAGGTGTGTTTGCACACAGAGCAGGAACAGCCTTAAAAAAGGTCTTTGTGGATTTATAGACCTGTTTATCAGCTACTGAGAACATATTTTTGGATTCAAGTGAATAACTATAAAGAATTTATGTTTCTCAGAAATTTATACACGGTGTTTATCCTCAATAGATGGGTACTCTCCTTTACAGCAGACATGCTGGAAGCAAATGCAGTTGTTAGTTATGTGATCACTAACTTCCTACCTGAGAATTCTCCAAATGTAGCACAAGTTGGAAGATGACATACACAGAAAAATTTTCCACGTGGACCCCTTTAGGTGGAGTTTGATTCAATACAAATGTACCTACACACATGCACAACTGCATACCTTTTCTCCCCACATTAAGTGTTGCTGGATTAAAAAGATGCAGGGAGGATAACTGATTACTAAGCACAACATTCTCTGATAATCAAAATTGTCTGTAAACAAAACCCTCTTTCCTTTGAGAATCAGTCTGCCAATATACTATAAATGGGACATGACAGGTTGCAAAATGATAAAAAGGGGTGAATACAACCAGACTGTCAGGCTGATGCATGGGGTGAGAAATAAAGGCTAGTGAAACACAGGTCCTTGGATTTCTGTATTTTAAGCATTTTATGCAAGTTTCTCTATTTGGTCTTGCTGTTTTCATACTATTCAGAATATGAATTCTCACCCACTGCAATGTGTTTACTGTCATAATACATGATTTACACAGTATGTTTCTGATTTTGCTGAAGGATAGCAATATAAGCCTCCACAAGACAGGTGGACAGTATTTTACATCTTGTTCAGTAATCGCTTATTCATGAAATCAGATAGTTAAGGGTACACTAAGCAATGGCATACAGCAAGCTCTGAACAAACTACCATATCTAAGTGGTTCAGTGAAGTGTCCTTAAAAATGTAGGTCACAGAAGCTGCACAGTCACTGCATGCACTGCTGTGCTTGAACTCGTTAGACCTGCCCCAGCAATGAGCATAAGTGCTGTTTCATGCTTCTTGTTTAAAACTTAGCTTGCTTGCTGCTAATTTAGGTGTCTACTACAATAACACACTAAGATGAGATGAGAATCCTCCCTCTACAAGTCCTGGTGATGTCTAGAAAAAAGAGATGACTATCAGCATCACCGCTTTCATGACTGTAATGGAGAGGATGTTAAAATCACCATTTAAAAATGTGAAATGGCTACTCTGAAGCACTTTAGAGCTTCGTTGTCAAGAGATTTGATTTTCTCCAAAACCTCAGATTGTCCCATACTGGGTTGTTGAAATGACAGAATTCACCATGTTAAATTTGAGGACTGAAATTAAAGCTGTCGTGTGTCTCAGAGTGCAGGTCAGTGGTTACAGCCATCCTGATGAACTGTAGAATGGAGATGTGCATATGACACCATGCTCACTTTCTAATCCTGCTACTTCCTGTTTGCAATTGTGGATTCCTTCCAGAATACAACAGCAGCAACAGACTAGTGCAATGGACTATTAAATAAGTTGAGGTTGACTAAACTTCATTCTTCATAACCACCCTGCTGGCCTCAGAGTTTAATCTCACTGACTGATTGGGCAATGCATAGGTAGTCTTTAAGAATGAAAAAAGTGGAAAAGATGGTCTATCTTGCATCAATTTTAGAGCCACAGTCATTGAGGGAAATAATATTCTGTAGTACAATTCATCCCATTTAAGAAATGCTTTGGGAAGTAGAAGGTAGAGAGGTAGGTAGTTGAAGACAGCCTGATTCTCCATCCCTTTACACATTATACTATGACGTCAATGGAAGCACACAAGTATAAAACAAAATGAGAGTGAAGAAGTAAATCCAGTTTATGGTCACAGCTCTGAACAGATTTTTCTGCTGTATGCTACTTGCCAGCACTTTTAAAGCTTTGCACCATATTTTGTTGGTAGCAGGAAAAAACACCTCCTATGTGCATTTCCATCACTTTTTTTCCTAAGCCAATTTAGCCTGAAACACCTCTCCTTCATGTATAGGGTCTTCCATAACAGTAGATGATATTTTGACATTTTTTAGAGGATTATAAGAGCATTCAAGTCTTTAAAGATTAAAGTCTGCAACTAGACTTTTCATTCTATCACCATCTGTTATCTTTTGCTATATTCAAAGTGAAGCATATGATTACTACCTATCCTTATAGGAGCTGAAAATGAATAAAGGAGAAAGAGACCTGAGGAACTTTTAGAATATTCATCTGAGAAGAATAAGCAACACATCTTGAAAGTAACACTAGCACGAAAAGCTGGGTCAATAAGGCTTGTGTCAGTGAAATAGAATATGACTGAAAATCTTGAACTGAGTAATGTCTTCATCTCATCATATTTTGAAATAGAACAGCCTGGATTTTGTTGTTGTTGTTGTTGTATCTAAAGCAATGAATGTTATTGCCCAAGTAGAGAACAGGAGCTCAAGTAATGGTCTATAGAAGCATCAACTTTGAGGGAATAAATGTCCTCCATTATGTACCCTCTTATCTTGAAGATGGAAAAATTTCTAGTAGACTTTCCCCACTGACAACAAACAGCAGGCATATTTCAACTGAAAAGTACTTGGTCTCTAAAGGTAGTTATTCAGAGTGATTTCATTCCCTGCAGGAACAAATAGTTTTCTTTCAGTGTCTTTGTCTTCAGATATTCAAATGGTGCCCCTGGATGTGGTCTGAACCAAAATACAGAAGCTTGGTGCCTTAGCTGACTCTCTCTGAAATCACTTTATCAACACCAAGTAACAGTTCTCAAAACATTAGAAGAGCTACGGATATTCCAACAATTACTCTAATCACTCCTGTTAAAAAATATTTTAAGAAAACAAAGGACTCTTTTTTCTGAAGTTTTCATATTTAAGAAGACACATTTCCTATTCAAGAAAATTTCTCTTTTGAAATTTCACATTCTTGCTTCTAGTACAAGCCTTTTAAAATTTACATAATGTTTCCACTTAATAGCAAAAGCAAGAGAGATCAATACATAAAATAGTTAAATCCTATTAAGAGCATGCAAAAGCATTGCATGTAGTCTTACAAGGCCCCATAATCTAAGCCCTTGAATAAACTCTGTTGAAGATCAGGTAACTATTCTAAAGGAAGTAAAATAGTATAGCAAATTTATTTTTCAAATATATAAATAGTAACCTGCAACTCTGTGCTCTGATATATAGACATAGATATAGATATAGATATAGATGGGCTGTTGAGTTCAAAATTTTTGCAGCTATCACTTCAAATAAAACAGGTCAGAAATGAGAGTTTAAAGTAGAATCAACTACGTCACCTGGCATTTTTTACTACTCTCATTTAACAATTAAATTATTACATTGTAACTAAGTATACAAATTTAGTAGCCACATGGTAATGAGAGAAAAGAAATGATGTAAGAAAGTGTTGCTATATTATGATAGTCTCAGATATATAGCTAATGTAGTTGACATTTGTTTTCACTTATTTTATTTTTCTTTGATGACTATATGCTACTCTGTTGATATTTATTTCAAGTATTTACTTTCAAATCTTCAGTATATTCGCTCTAAGTATTTTTATTTGGTGCAAAAATAAAGTCCTAATAGGGTTATTAATTTAAGGACCAGTAATTGGGTTCCACCAGCATGACAACATCTTCAGCATGAATGTGAATTTGTTTAGACTGAAAGAAACCATGAAACACACCTGTTCATGTCCATTAGATACTCTTGCACTTGTATTAAACCGTACAATTTCATTTTGAATGAGTATATTGCATTACCAGGCAATACAAATTTTTTTGGCATTAGCCATCATTAAGCAGTAATACTCAAGTTGGGGATGACCAACTAATAAGTTAATATAATTTATGCTGCACAGCGCAGAATGCCAAACAACAGTACTCCTTTTGCTGTGTAAAAAGGTATGTACTAGGCTCTTCCAAGAAGTCAGCTGAAGCAGTCCTCACAGAACAGCACAATGAGCTAAAAGTTCTTGGATGTAATTTTTTTCTCCGGGATCACTTGCAATAAAACAAGACAAATGGCAATCCGACAAAAAACTTAGAAAATTCACTTATAATGTATTTTTATTGAATCTGTAACTGTTTAGAGAAGATAAAAGGTGACTGCTTATTTTATTATCCTGAAATTGCATTTCACATAAATAAAAGTCACAGTTCTTGCATCCATGAGACTTCTGCCAGAAGACATTTCATTTTTGTTTCTTCTCACGGCAGAGTTCATTTAATCCAAACATATGTATACTTTAGATACATATATATATATATATATATATATATATATATATATAAACTATTTCAGGAATTTTTTTCAGCATTTTGAAAGGATTAATTATCTAATATCTATCTCAAATATTAATTCATGTGAATCTAGGATTTACTTTAATGATAAAGCATCACTGTTTAAAAGATGAACAGGTTCATCACAGTATCAACTAGGTAATGTTCCTGCTTCTGTTCTCAGTAAAATCTAGGTGGAATTACGACTACATGATATCTGTGAACTGCAGTTACTTATGGTGAAGCAAACAAAGACTATTTTGTAAATGCTTATCAACTGCTGGACACTTCTCATAGGCCACTTAAGTTGTTATATACCATTTTTTTTCTTGATGGATTATTCTATGGTCTATTCTATAACTATTGTGGCAGACTGAAAACACTGTATTTTAAATCTAAATAATCAAAGAAGATTTCAGGATGCTCTGAAGTATTCTGAATACTTCAGCTTGACCCGAACGTGCCTTAACCCAACAGTAAGCACATCTTCAATTTATTTAGTGTTGGTATAGACTCTTTTGTAGAAAACTTCCTTTAAAAGAAACCGAAAGAGCAAAAGAAAACAGCATCAAATTAGAAACTTATCTACAACCAGGAAACCTGTGGCTGAGCTAGGAACTGGGCTATTATTTTAGCGAGCCTTTTTGAGACTCAGTCAACAAAACAATCCATCCCTATGTGTTAAGTCTCATGTGATAGATAGGGTAAAGATGGAGAGCACCTGTATAGTGCAGACACTTCAGTCTCTCTTGATTGACACTGTCACCTAGTCTTTGAATTGACATTAAGAACACAGGCTATACAGATCCCTCAGGGATGCAACAAATGAGGACTCTTTCATGGAGGATCAGGTGTCAACAGTGACAATCATTTCAGTGCAATCACACTAGCTGTGCCATGTTTTTATGGTGAAACAGAATTTTATCATTAACCGTATCAAATACATAGGAAAATCCAGCTGGGTTAATGTTAATGCAATGCAATACACATGCCCAGCAATGCAAAAGAGACTACATCCAACAAAGAGAAATATCAGGTTATTAGTCTTGTGTAGGCTACAGCATTCTCACCATTTCAAACAGCCATCTCAGTCAGCAAAATTTCAAAGAAAAGCACTGTTCTTTTCTTTCAAAGATGATACTTTGCTCTTATTGAATATCAAAATTCAGGTAACTAGAGGTAATTCAGAATTTAGTGAACAGTTTTAGTAGATGGTAAGAGAGATGTAGTCATTTTCTTATTTCAAGACCAGGTTAACCTGTTTGTTCCTGTCACAAGTGAGATGCCATACAGATTCACAGGACTAAATATTTTGAGTCAATCACATTAAAACCTGTCATTAACCAACAATTGTATCAATTCCACTGACATTCTGTATCAACAGTATTTGGATGAAACTGATTAATCAGCAAGTGACAACTGGAAATTTGACAGGGCCAATGACTTTCTTGGCTGATAACTGGTTTTGCTTGCAGATATATATAGGAACTTCAGAAAATAATGTAAGAAAACACATTGCTTCTCACAGGTGATACAACTGGAGCAGGCTGCTTATTATGGGAAACAGAGAAAAAAGTTAACCTCCCCCACCAAAAGCTTCTTTCAAGTACTGTGCCTTAAAAGGCTACCTCTTCCCTTTGAAACAAAACAAGGGAAGGACAATTTCCTCTAACTGTGTACAGTAAAGTCTAGACATTTCTATATACATTCAAATAATGAGCTGCAGAGCACTTAGGCTCAAGTTACTATCTGCTTAGGATTATACACTGCAATATAATTGGGCACCTTCTGCCTTAAAGGTATGGATAGTAAAATTTTCCCTAATACTATCAAATGTTGATGAATTTTGGACTAACAAATTAATACTAAAAGATGGTCCTACTCTGAATAACAGATAATCTTACCTGTGTATATTATCTTGACCAGAAGGGACTACACCCAGGTTTGCCGCTTTCACTACCCTCTCAATTATTACAAGTCTAGTGGAGTTCTCTGGAGCAACAGCTATTGTAGCAGATGTCTCATTCATTCCTGTCAGCATTCCTGAAACATTAAGTATTTCATTATGAATACTTTAAAATTTGCTTGCTTATTAAGCATTAAACCAAAATAGTAGACATCTAAACAAAAAAAAAATTGCATTAAAAGTGAAGTAATTTATTCAGAAAAAAATTTTATAAGAACTCACATAATTACCTTAGTTTAATGTCTTACTTGCAATGACCTATTATCAGAAACAAATTAGTAATAGCGGAACAATGATATGTGTGATACTAATGCAACTGTGAAACCAAGGTAGTTCTTTCTCAAAAAAAGCTTAACTTAAAAGAAGAACGCAAACGCAGAAATTAAATACTAAGTAAGACTGATTTGGAAAGGTCCAGCTTAAGTAAAACTATATACAAAGACCCATTATAATCTTTTAATCATAGATTTAATTATAATTCCGTATCCAGTTGCTAAAAATTATCTTGAAATTCAGATAGTAGTAATTAGTTCAATTTAGTTATTTAAGAGAAAGTCAGCACATTAGAAACTGGGCAATACAGCTAGTATCCAGCTCTCGAAAATATCAAGATAAACCATTTGAGTAAAATATTTTGAATATCTCTATGAAATGGAACAGATATGTCAGGATTATATCCAAACATATGACAAAGAAAAAGTAATGAAGGATGTGCCATTCAAGGACATTTTAACAAAACTCACACTTTTCTATCAATATCCATTGTTTAAAAGAATGATTTGTTGGATGCTCATGTTGATTAAAACACAACAGTAACTACAACTTGATACTGTGTGTGCCTTTTTACAGTATGTTCAGAAGCTGAAAATGCAGACAAACAAAGGAGCACGGTACTTCAGGCAGAAATATGAAGCATCTGAAGCAACACTAACAATGAAAACAATGGAAAAGTCTCAGAAGGCTAATGTTTTAGGGCTGCACATACAGCTTGAACCCAGAGGAAACAGTAGTACCAAGATGCTTAATAGAGCAATTAAAACAATAAATCCAACATTTTAATGCCCTGGAATGTGCTGCTGTCACAGAATAAGAAATATGAAAGTAAAAATGGAACAGCTGATACGTAAAAAATAGGATATTTTTGAAGAGAACAAAAATAAGCATACAACTTTTATAACAATCAGATTTATCTTGGGAGTAGAATTCTGTTTCAAATTGTTTAACTATTAGGCAAAAGCTTTACAAACTACATACGCAGACTAAAACTGCTTTTAAGCAGAGCATGGGGACTGACATAACACTGCTGAGAGATGTGTGTACTTATTTAGGATTTAAACCTTCTCCATTAAGCTCTATTGAAGAGCAAATGCTGAATAAATGAATGCAACTATGTTTATGTTAAAAGCCTGTTTCCCGCAGCATGTAATTAAAGGAAATGTTGTACAAAGCCAGTACTTTTGTCAAGCTCCTGTAAATGGAAAGATGGATAGCACTCAGAGAAGTGAATGCATTGCTTCATATTTAACCTTAACACTCTTGTCATTAATGGTTTGTCTAACTTGTTCTATAAAAGACAAGGTACTGCTCCATTGAAGTAAAATTAAAAAAATCAACTAAACCATGCTTTTCAGAACAGAAGATTCATTATCGTCGACTAATGTATTGGCATAAAGCAAAGTAACATCCTATCAAGTAAGGCACACATTCAATCTGCTTTTTCACCCCCCTTTATTTTTAACTCATGCTGTTTTATTGTTATAGGCAATTTGTACCACTCAGCATGACAGTGTAAACTGAATCAAGATTAATTTACATGCAAAAGAACACTTAGGAGAGCAGCGTGGTAAGCAAATGTATTGTCTCGATTGCTGAGGTGGAAAAGAACCTGGAAATAAAAAAGGGTACTCTAATTAAGGAGCATCAAATATGATTGCTTGGGGTAGTCAATGGCCAGAAAATGGGAAATGTCCAACCATTTAAAGAATTAGCATCTTGCTTGTTAGGAAAACAAATTTTATATATATAATTTTAACAAAATTAGGGAAACTATCTGTTTATTTAACCAAGATTGGGTTTTGTTGTTGGTTTGGTTTTTTTAAATGTGATTCAGGTATACACTTCTAAAAAAACGTTGACGAAATTATTTTAAAACATGTTTCTTGAGAGAAAAAAAATCCTAAAGTAGTTTTAATTGCCTATTTTAAAAACACCATCATAAAAATTCTGATTAATATCCAGCTGTAACAATCACATGACACGTTTAATATTGCTTGAAACGTGAGAATCTAAGAACAATCTAGCCCCAGCACAAAGCAGCAATTAGTCTGGGTTAACTACCTGATACGATGAAATAACTGTACGTATTTTAAATAATAAAAGAAAATTAAATTGGAAAAATTACAGCGATGGGTAACAAGGTATGTTAGCCAGCAGACTAGTCCTATTCTGAACTGAGGGAAGGAAACTTTTGCTACTGATTTTTAAAAACAACAGACAAGTTGAAATTTGGATAGTGTTCCCAATAATAAATGTTCCACTCATTCAGAATCCCTGCTATGGCAACTTGACCTTTTATGGTGATGCGATGTAAAACAGGGTATAAAATTCTGAGGCCTGATGGATCAGAAGACATATTTGAGCAGAAAGGTAAAGAGTGTTTGACAATACCATTTTTATCCACTCATTCCAAACTGTCAATCACAACAACCACTAACTCAGCTGCTGCTCTGGGGAACTACTTTACCAGAGGATTCCTGAGCTCAGAAGGGAAGGAAAGGGGAGATGGTGCAGCAAAGCTAAGCGTATCATGCACAGCATGTGGACAAGAACAGCTTTTGAGGTTCTGCCACTATACCACCAGATAACTTTCAGAGCCCTGAATATTCAATAACCTGTCTAATCCTCTCTCTTTGTGCCACCAGGAAGAAAATGGACATATACAAATGTAACAGACAATGCAAAACAGCAGACTGTAATTGAGTAAAGATGTGTAGCAATGAATTGTCTTCTACATAGCAGTAAAATACCAGCTATTTCCTCTTTAGCATTCTTATTAGGTTACACATGCAATTTAGATGTAAAAATCCTTAAAACCCATACATATTTTCATTCTCTCCCAGTGTTACCTTGCATTTCTAATATTCCTCTCATTCCTTCATTATTTTTTACCTATCTGTTTTGGTCACAAATAAAACCAGGCATCTCCAGGCACAGGACTTGAAACATGTTCAAAACCAACCAAAAAAAAAAAAAAAGGAAAAGAAAAAGCAAAGCATGACAAGTGAAAAACAAGTTATATAAATCAGATTCATTTGAAGAATACAGGCAAATTGAAGTTAAACACAAAACAGAGTAATATATACGAACTTCTAAATTGCCCTGCATTTATTATTGTAATTTTGATTTTTCATTCAGCAAGAACACAAACTAATTCTTCCCATATGCTTCCTGTTCCTAGATCTTTGTAATAAATACTTATGCAAAATGTAGAATTGCGACCTCTGTTACCAAGAATATTCTGATACAGCTGATATCCACACGAGAAAAGATGCAATAGGAAAGGTTTTTAAACCTGTGGTAAATTTGCCAGCCTGCAAAGTCCTGCATCAAAGAATGAATTCAGGAAGACAGAGCAAGCGATACAGAAATGCCAAGAGACCTTCATGGATTTACAAATACTTCATATAAACAAATTTTCAAATAGCTTTATTCAGAGTAGCCTTTCTGCTCTATTAAACATAGCAAACAGCTGCCAGATTTATTCAGACAAATAATCAACAACCATAGAAGTAAAATGGCAGAAGAAAAAGGAATTTTGGCAACAACTCCACAGAGGACCACAGCTATTCTCCAAGTACACTTCTTCTATGTGCTCATGGTTCTGTATGGCCAGTCAGGAGGAAAAGAAGCCCTCAGTCACAGTAAAGCATACAAAAACTCTATCAGAATATCACAAAGCAAGCAAACATAAAAACAGGGAGGCAAGAAGCACAGTAACTTGCCTTGTTTTCACTACAGCCTCAGCTACAATTTTTAGAAGGGAATAGTTTAAAACAAATGTGCCACAGCCTCGTTCAATCACTCACCTTGGTTTGCTGAGCAGGTATAAAGCAGAAAGGCAGGCTTTAGCCAGCAAAGGGTAAGAACAGCAAATAAGTATCAATTGGTTATGAAAACAAAGCACAATCCTAACTTTTCACTGCAGCCAAAAACTTAACTGCAAATGATCTAGACAGTATTTAAACTACTTTCTCAATAACTCAAAAACACAAAAGCAAGAAATGCTCAAAAGCAATAACTAATAGTACATAACATTACTCATTGGTGTTCTTGACTGCATGATGGATATACTGAGTTTCTGAGCCTTATACAACGAGACAGGATCCCACGGGCATATTCTCATCTCAGTGTGAAGAGACATACACATGTAAATCCCCATACATTGAGATAGATGAGTAAACACTACTATCTTTAAGTGCATCCAAAATGTAACCACTTATATTTTAAAATATCCAAGAATCATATCCAAATTAAGGACAGCAGTATTGACTATTCCATTTAACATATGGTCAAACCTAAGCAAAATTTTCTCTAATTATTTTGAATCAAATATTCAAGTCACTAAAAGCTCTTATGGGGGGTTTGTGTCTGGACTAGCATCAAAGACTTACATTCTTTAAAGACACAATATTAGTAGAAGGCAGAAGTATAAAAACCATGTCACCATTCTAAAACAGTATTCCATCAAGAGTATCTTTTAATATATAAAGTGTTTAAAACTGAAAAGATCAAAATCATCTTCAAAGTTGCTGAGGAACAGGTACACAAATAGAATTTAAAATCAGTATTGGAATAAAGAATAGTAAAAACCAATGCAATACCAATGTATAAATGGTTTATTTCCTTGAGCTGGCATCCCAAGTTTCTGCATTACTGCTAGTAGGAAAGGCACTCACACTTCATGACAGCAAGCCAAAACTCTTTGAGCCAAAAGACTGTTTCAGGGTAAAGGGTGGGCTTTGACCCTTTAAAGACTGCATCATATCACTGCACATCCTCTTTAAGACATTTTTAAACTACTTATTATTGTCAGACTGAATACTAACAGTGGCTAACTCAACCACCTACAACTGGAAGCACTTGCTCCATGCTTGGAAACTGAAAGGATGTAGCCCTCTTCCCATCCAAATATATTTACTGAAGCTGCTGAAGTATTTCTCACCTTGCTCCTTCTTAAAATCTTTCTCTGACATAGTGACAGGCAAGAGCAGCTCTCCAACAGAGGGTCGAATGTTAACATTGAAATGATCATCCTTTGTGCTAGAAAAGAGAAATTACAGATAATCAATCAAGTGCTTCAACACAGATTAATACATACATATCAGCTCCAATTTTTTTGTGAAATCTTTAAAAAGTCTTAAAATCTGTAAGAACTACCTGTATGATTTCCACCTTAGTAATTAGTAAAGCTGATCCATTTCCTCCAGTACAAACATGGTATGCATGGTCTTGTATTTCTGAAAATTTAACTTTTACTCATATCAATGTTTATTCGTAATCTACAAAGCATCACACTCAAACTAAAAGCTTGCAAAGAACAATTTATTGTGCATTTTATAAATCCTTTAAAAGAACTGTTACATGTCCCTTCACCAGCTACAGCTGTCCTAGAAATACAGCTAAAGATAGGAAAGGTATAATTTCAGACAAAAGGATAATGCTGTCTGAAAAAACCCCACAAACATTCCAAACAAAAAATACATTAGTAAAGAAGAAATATTTTCGATAACTTCAATTTTACAGTATTTGGTATATTTAAACAAAACCACACAGCATACTGGTTAATGTAAAGGCATGCTGGAAAACTGTAGAACTTGAGGCCGTTTTCTTAATGGCAGAGTTACATAATACTATCACTAGAAACATAACACTATCAAATGTTACACATTTCTCCTTAAGAAATAAGTATCATAAAGTGAACTTCCTCTGAGTATCCATTCAATTCTCTTAAGTTTCTAACTATTTTGTCTTAGACTTCTTCAAGGCTACAGAAACTCAAGATACATTCACTCTGCTATGTTTCATTGACTAACTGTACCATAAGGGATTTGCGTAGCAATTCAGGATCAGTACATCCAGTTGGAATCATTGTTAATGCTTTAAAGCCTTAGAATTTTTAGAAAAGAACACTTCTCTTTTTTTTTTTTTTTTTTTGCTGGTGTACCAAATAGCCAATATATATTGATTGGTGATATGCCTCAGATGTCTTACTTAAATATAATGATACAATCATTTGAATGGAAAATATATTTCATCAATTAACATCCCTGTTATTTAAATTAACCTAAAACATGTGTTACTGATTGTTTTATAAGTCTGCAACTTCAAAGTTTTGAAAAAAGATAGGCTGATAGAAAACAAACAGCACTACAGGCCAATACTATAGAAAACACATGAGTCTCCCTCCTAAAGATGCAAGACAAGCCACCTGGAAACAGAAAAGCATATTGCAGTCCCACTACTCAAAATTCTAATACTTATCATAATTACCCATTTTCAGAAGGAAATGCTTAGGAACTAGTACATTCTTGTTTTCTAGCTTCTGATGTGTTATAGTTATGCTTATGGGTGCAGTCTCAAGTATGGGCTGTTCAAATAAAACTGGACATCTATGCTTTTTTGAGAACTGCTATTTAGTAAACATATGGGGGAACAATCCCTTCAAACTTGCTAGTACTTCCTTTATAAAGAATCATTTATTAAGCGCTGCTTTAAAAAGCTAACAAATTCAAACTTTTCCCCCCCTGTACTACTTTAAATGCCATCCATCTTTAAAGTCATTATTATAATAAAAGACCAGGGATTGTTTGATTGGCTAGCCTGATTAAGTGCACAGTAAAATAAGCAAGAAGTATTTTTTCTTTAATTTTTTCTTTGAAAAGTGATTAAGAACTCAATCAGCTTAAGAGCTGATGGAAGGGTCTTTAATCAACTGCCTCATTAATTTTTTGCTGTTCATACCTACTACTTGGACTATAAGACTAACACTTTCAACAATACCTTCACTGACACTGTTCAACTTATTGTTCACCAATGTTACGTTTCATATTTAAGCAAGATGTGCTCTACATAATTCAGCATGAAACAGATAAACCATTTTGTGTACAATGATTTACGTCCTACATTGACTGGAGATGCCATTTGTACATAAACTTGACTGATCACATCAATTATTAGATAGCTTTAATGCTTATAACAATATTCTCACAATAAGAAAGAATAAAAGCATGATTACAGCTTGGGTTTTTTATGTCTGTAAGTGCTCAAGAGGACCACTTGACACTGTTAACAAACAGTTATGCTGTTTGTTGATGCTTGTTGATGCTGTTAACAAACACGCCACTTCCATCTCCTCTAGTGAATAAATAGATAATATATGTTCTTTGATAAAACATGAACTCTTCATAGCCTACAAACAGAAATTCTGATTGCTAGTTTTTCTTCAAGACCACTTTGTTCTTAATTTCCCTTTAGTCACCATCTGGGTTACTTTGCATTACTTTAATTCCAGTGTACTTCAGTAAATTTCTTTCTCACCTAGCAAAAGTCACCCCTCCTTACAGATTCTCTTTATCAGACACTTCACAGATTAAATATACAGTTTTTGTTTATTGATCTGCATCTCTTTTATTAAATCTTTATATTAGAGAGCTCATAATATCTAATTTAACAAAAGTTACTTCATAATTCCATAGAACCACAAAACAATTCAGAAGGGGCATTAGGAATTCACCTGGTTCTACCTGTTGCCTAAGTAAGGGCCACCTTAGCCCACTTTGCTCATGGCCTTGTCCATTTCAGCTCTGAGTATCTCCGAAGATGAAGATTTCATCAGATATCAAATGGAGAAGTTTGAGAATAAAATTGAGGCTTGAACACAACTAAACTTCCCCCAATACCTAGGGAACTAAATTTCAGTGTATTTAACTTATTCATTTATATTTTCGAGACTATAATTAGTATAAAGGATGCTTAAACAACAAACTACATTAACTTCTAAAAATCTGCTGGAGAACTGGTCCAAGCTGCACTGAAGCATCTCTCAAGTGGTGTGTCTTCCACTTTCCTGGAAAATCAAGGTGAAGAAGCTTACTGGAAAAAATACCCAAAGGTTCTCAGACCAACAGAATGTGTTTTAAGGTTTCAAAAATGAAAGACTGCATTTTCTGGTATCAGCAAGTGCAGCTGGTAAGTTACAGCCTTAGAGGGACATGAATACTTAATGAAAAGTCCTTAGAAGAAGCTCTAAAAGGATCAAACAGTTGGGGATGTCTGACAACAGTACCTTGCCAATAGTAGTGTTGGGGTCTCCTCCCCCTGCCATGTAGCCCTGGGAGAGGGGCCCTGAGGGGAGGCACAGGGTTTCCCTGCCCCTGGTCAGCCTCGTTCCCCATGGGTTGTTTTGTGTTCCCCTGCGTGGTCAAGGACCCTCAGGTCCCGTGATTGAGCAGTTCCTCGGCAGAGCCCCGGCCACGCGGCTGGAGAAATAAACATCTCTGAAACATCTATCAAGAATCTGTCCACATACATATTTCCTTTCCACGGGACTCCTGGTTTGATAAATGCGTGTTACAGTAATCCCCACTGTAACAAATGGTGGAGAATTGCCGGCAAGACACTGATCCCTAAGGACAGGAAATTCGTGAGTAAAAACCACTCTAGATCTCTCTCTTCTCACCTTGGTTTGGATATTCTCTCTGGACTATGGAAGAATCGTGGGAAATGTGGCTCTCTGAGCCACAGAAAAAAATGTATCTAGAAGTTAAAGGAATCCTTGAACAACAAAACAAGAAAGTATTGGAACTGGGAGATCTAGAACATTTCTTTAACTGGCTTTTCAAAAATTTCTTCTATATTTCTCGAGATTTACTTTTTGATATTAGTCCTCCTGGAGTTCCTCTGGCTTGTCACGGGTGTTTTTGGCACGAGATCTTGTTGGAGATGAAGGATCAAACAGAACATGCATTAGTGATTGAACCCTTTTGTGGATCCCTCGTGGCCAGTGAAGCTATTCAGGAGCATTTATACAGTCCCATTACCCCTAAAGCAGAAGATCACACTTATCCCGTGGCCGAGACCGCGCGGCCGCCATGCCAGGGGCGCGTGACTGCAGCCGTGCCAGCGGAGGTGCCTGCGCTGGGTGTGCCCGGCCCCCTCGGGAGCGCGCACCTTATCGCGGACCCCATCCCTGTCTTGGGGTCCCCGGCCACGCGGCCGCGAGTGAGGGAGCGATGCCGCAGGCACCGCGGGTGCCGTGGGCCACGAGCAGCCAGGAACCGGGCATCGGCGTGGCAGCCCGCTCTGAGCACACGGCTCGGAGAGCCCTGCGGAGGGAGAAGCGGCGGTTTCCACAGCGACACGAGAAGCCGCGCAGCGCAGCGCCGAGCCGGAACGGGGCCGCTTTCAAAGCAGCGTGGAGTTTGCGGAGCGGAACCGCTCACAGGGCACGGGGCCGGCGGCGATGGCAACGCGGGGCCGCACAGAGCCCAGACACGCGCCGGAGCAGCGCCGCTCGGAGAGCGCGGAGCAGCCGCAACGCGGGGGCCTGGCCGAGACGTCTGAGTCGGCGAGGCGGCGGCCACACGGGACCAGCAGCCACGATGAACACGCAAGCA
The DNA here is from genome assembly GCF_000738735.6 of Corvus cornix cornix. Lineage (NCBI taxonomy): Eukaryota > Metazoa > Chordata > Aves > Passeriformes > Corvidae > Corvus > Corvus cornix. The sequence continues at coordinate 23,583,207 of NC_046357.1, read as the reverse complement.
CGTGATAGGAGGAGTCGTAGCCACGAAAGTCACAGGAACTGTGAAATGGTACAATGTAAAAAAACAACTATGGATTTATAACACGAGATGATACAGGGGAAGATCTATTCATCCATAGAACTGCCATTAAAAGGAATAACCCTAAAAATTACCTGCAAAGTGTAGGAGATGGAGAAGTTGTACAATTTGATATAGTACAAGGAAAGAAGGGTTTACAAGCAGCGAATGTTACTGGGCCTGGAGGTATTCCCGTCAAAGGCAGCCGTTATGCACAAAATTATAAACAATATCCATCCCAGCAGCTTCCCTACCCACAGCCTACTTTCCCCTTTTACCCTATACCCAATATGTACCCTTTCCTAAGTTTACCCCATCCCCAGTTTATTCCTAATCTGTTTTTCACCCCATGGCTTCCCTATACAATTCCATTTCCCTACAATTCCTCTCCGATGCTGAGGGGGGGATGAAAAGGGGGAGGGAAGAAATTAAACCCTCTCCTGCCTCAGTTTCCCCACAAAGCATGCCCGGAGAGTCCTGTCTCCCTTCTGTCAGCCCTAAGATGTTCCACAGAATCTGTTTGGACATTTACAGACTCAGGAGGGTGGCTTGTTTTGTTTTGAAACTGTTCTTGTTATGTTTATCCAGTTGTTTTCATTCTCCTTTTATTAAAATAAAACGGGTGAGGTGTTGGGGTCCCTCCCCCGCCGTGTAGCCCTGGGAGAGGGGCCCTGAGGGCACAGACACGGGGTTTCCCTGCCCCTGCTCAGCCTCGTTCCCACTGGTTGGTTTGTGTTCCCCTGCGCGGGCAGAAGGACCCTTGGTCCCGTGACTGGAACAGTTCCTCGGCAGAGCTCCGGCCATGCGGCTGGAGAAATAAACATCTCTGAAACAGCTAGCAAGAATCTGTCTGTCCATATATATTTCCTTTCCACGGGACTCCTGGTTTGATATATGCGTGTTACAGTAATCCGCACTGTGACAAATTAGTAACTTGCAAAATCTGTTATGTATTTAATTGTGAACTTAGGGGCAAATAATATTAGAAATTGTTACTCTTACTTATTCCTTAAAAACTATTAAACTGTACATATTGTATTTTTAAGACTTACATCACTTCCATGATTCAATTTCAAGGATCACATGAATTTATCTTCTGATGCACATATCACGATGAACAAATGAAAGACAATAATGCTCCCATAGGAACAAAGGGAGACTTACTAGCTCCATGATAAATGACACTGCAAGACTAACATTCAACCCTTTAGAAGATGCACAGTTTAAAGTTTTCTGTAGATATCTGCAGATGGAGTGGGAGCAGCTAGCACCTGTCATTTGAAACCCTTGGCTATTCTCCCTCTCTTCTCTCAGTTTGTTGGTTTTTGGGTTTTTTTTTTTTTAAGAATTGGCTCTGCAGGGTTCCTGGTAAAGAAGTTTTCTACCATAACAGAAGACTTGAGAACAGTGATGGCAAAATCTTCTTCAAAACTAAAGCAAATACTAACACTTGTGAATGAGTTCTATTAAAATTCCACAACAGCAGTGGTAAAGTCTTAATTTCCACAGTTTTAATAAATTATTATTTTAAATAGACTGGGGAATATTCTCCTTGCTCTTTATACTATCCTTTTTTGTTTCACTCCCAGCAGCAGCTGAATATATCTATCCCAAACCAGCACACTATTTTTGTCCTGTACTCACAAAAATCGCCACAAATGATCAAAAGAAGAACATCAGAGGAAGAGCAACACTGAGAGAGAATTAAGTTCCTGCAAAATAAAACATGGAATAGAGAAGTATCGGAGACTTGATTCATAGTCTTGCTGAAGAAAGGAAAGGACTGCATCCTGCTTTTATGGGAAAAAAAGGCCAAAGCAATAGAACAAATGAAAGCAGTTGTACATGTCCAGCCTTGTTTATTCCAGGTCAGTTATTTATCTTGGCATAATTGTGTTCGGGAATAGGGCCAACTGACTACTTTAGAGTAATGAAATAAAGAGAAGAGTACCAGATTGCTTGTCTTACATCTACAAGCAACTTGGTGATCTGCTGACAAAGCACTAGGGAAGGAAACAGCAAGAAAAAAGTGAAAATGCAAGTGACAGTGATGTGAAGACAGTCCTGCATCTCTAACATTAGCTTTTAATATATTCCATAACATATCTCACTACATAATTTTAATCAGATGCTTTTGTGCAAGCATCTACACCTGAATGCATGCTTGCACTCAACAAAAATACTGACTGCTACCCAACCGACCCTCTTAATTTACTCCGCTTTGCAGGTAGAAGTTCTGCTTGGGAAGATTTCTACATGAACACAGAGTGAAGCAAGTGAATTTCATGCTGCAAAAAATCTCTTCCTTTGAAAATAAAATTTAGAGCAAAAGCTTCTACAGTAAGACGGAAGCCACAGAGAACAAACTGAACAAAGTTTTCAAATCTCATTCACAGAATTTACTTCATTTAAGAAATTGCTAGATTCTTTCAGCTATACCAAACTTCTGGAGTAATCAGCAAAATGTTTTCTTTATATAGTACAGAACAGATCAAGTGAACAGTTTTTTCTATCAGCATAACAACTGTAGAAAGAGTATGTATTCTCCTCTTCACAAGGAGAGGGTCCTTCTGATGACACTGGGATGTAAGAAATGCCAATATAAGGCGAACAGTTAAAAGCCTCTGTCATATGTCATGCTAAATTCCAATTATCTAATTATTCTGAAAAAGAATGGAAGGCACAGAAGCTGTTGCTTTCATTTGATTTCTCTTTCTTCTTGGGAGCTCTGATTGTATTCTTTGTACTTAAACCTTGAGAAAACTAGGGAGAGAGATGGATGGCATGGACACCTCCCCTACGCCAGTTTCAAAGAAAGCTAAACAACTCCCTATATACTTTTCAAAAGAACAGAAAAAAAGAGAGAACACATTCTCCATAAATTAATTTTATGTTTAGAACTGTGTTTCTTTCACGGTTTTGGGAACAGCCAATATAATCTGGAAAGAGGGGATGAAAAGAATAAGAAAGAAGAAGTAAAGACAAGCTCTCTTCTCCAGCTTTCAATGTTGTAAAAGGACAGACATCTCCCCTTTGCCTTTAGTTATTCGTCAGATACCTACAAGAAATCGAAGATTTGCCTACTGAGTTTTACAAACACAGACAGGAATTCATAATGCTAAATACATATACACAAAGTAGAATAAGGGCATGTATATGCTGGAACTCTCTGTCTCTATAACCTTCCTTGTCTTCCATCTCAAGGGATTCAAATATTTTCATTCCAAGGATCCATGGCCAAATTCTGACATGGCAAAGCTCCCAGATCTTTGTTCAGACATCTCAAAAAACTAGTAAGCTGAGAGAAAGACTTGAGAATATCTGAAAAGTAGAGACATGCAAGACAATAAAGATAACACAAGAGACAGTGGTACGACTGTTGAAATGGTGAACACTAGGAGCTCATAGATTCAAGAAAGAACACACCGATGTGGAAAGCTTTAAAATCTGACATGGGGAAAAAAAAAAGAAGTAATGCCACAGTCAGTGGAATATTGCAGATAGTCTGTTATATCAAGGATCCGTTCCAACCTTTCCTCTGCTCAACTGATGCCTACCTGCTTAGCTAAGGCTCAGGTCTCTTACTTGGATGGTGAATATACTAAAATTTAACTAGAATTCAACAAGCTAGCAACCTACATTGCAGGTGAGTTAGCCAATAACAAACCGCTTTAAACTTCTAAGCTGTGTATATCCTGCTTGCAAAATGAGAACAAAGTAACACAAAACCAGAATAACACTCAAAAAATCTTTTAAAAGACCAAGTTCCTCCATTTATTCCTCTTTAACTTTCTGCTTGAGAGGCATTATCATGCAGAACACCAGTGTGGCTGAAATAGCTGCCTCTGCAAGGAGGCGACACAAGAAAAATAACAATGAAGAGATGTTCTCCTTACAAGTACATGCTGTGAACATCCTAATACACATTCTAAATAAACGCATTAGGCACAGTTTTCAAGTTAAGGCGCTTCACCTCATTTTAATTAGATGTGTGATCTTGGTAAGGTTTGCTTACAAAAAATAGTATTTGAGAGGGAGGTCTGTCAAAGCTCATTCCTTCAAACCTCTATAATGCAGTTTCTCCTTCACTGTCCTTGACTTGTACAACAAATTCAGAAAAAGATCTAAATATTGTATGACTCATGTTAGTTTTTTTTTTCTTTATACAGTTTGTATTTATCGAACCACTAGTACAACAGCACATCCTTAAGCAGAAGGGTAGTGTTTGCTATGCAAAACACACAGTCCATGATTGGCATCTAAGACCAATTGATCTACCCATTACCACTATGTCCCTACCCCCACAAGCTTTACTACAAAGCTATTGATTTAAACACTGCCGATCGGTTTCCATTTTCTGATTTTGGGCAGGCCAATTAAGAAAGTGAGTAATTGTGATTACACTGCTTCAGGATCAATTACATTTGATGCAAGATAAAGTGCTCCTCTAAGAACAACGTAAAGAAAATTGTTATGATCGGGAACACTTTACTGCTGAACATGCTTCTAGCAAAAACACAAAATAACTGACAACATCTTTCATAGAGATATGTTAATAGGAAATATGAGAATATCATCACCTTTGTGTGCACAGTATTTCAACTATGTTTTGACAAACTTCTAGAAGTCATTCCTTCTTTTGGATAAAAGCTTTTTAAAAAGTATGACAAGTTACAAAGGCTGTAGACGAGTTCTTTGAGACATTGCTCCCAAAAAATCACACTGCACAATCTCTTCAGCGATACTGAAGATCAGTAGGATTTTGAACAAAATATATTTTCAGAGTAAAATAGCAAATTCAATGCAAAGAATACTTTACCTATTTTTATACTATTTTCTAGGAACTAACGGCAAAGAAACAAGGCCCTATCAATTAGCAAAGGAACAAAGTAAGCAATTCCTATCCTTAATTTAATTTTAAACTTAGCTTGAGCGCTTTGTCATTGGACTCACATTGTCTAAATCATTAAAATGAATACACCACTGAGGTCTGAGGCAAATCTATTTACAGTGATGTTACTCATAGTCTGGTTGGTGTTCAGGAATATTGATCTGTCTTGTTTGTCTAATAGGAAAATAATAAACAATTACTAGGCAATGTTGGAGAAAGCAATCAGTTTTTATATATCACTAATACAGCAGACCTCCCAAAACATAAAGGTGATGATCTGCATAAAATCAATGTGTTATGCTACATTGCTTATCCTCATCACTGCTAAGATACTTAGCAATAAATGGTGTAAGTTAAAAATCAAATTGCTAGACTGAAAATATGTATTTAAAAGAAAAATATCTGCTTTATTTAAAGAAGAATGTTCCTGCTTGATAAGCTGAGTGTATTCTATTTTATAAAACTCAAAATATATTTGGGAAAAGTATATATATATATTTGAAGTAATTTTGAAATTGCACTGCCTAAAAGGGAACGTCCTTCCCAAACAAGTATCAGGCAACAGTTCAAAGCTGTTTCCAGATTCCAGCAAACAGCATACAGACCGGATGTAACAACGTGATGTGCATAAACTACATGCTGCAGACATTTTGCCTGGAGTACAAATATGTGTAAACTGACTATGCAGGAGCATCCATTGTACAGGGAAGGGTTGGGGAAATGGACAGAAAAAAATCCAATAGTAAAACCTCCTTGCCCCTAAACCAAGAAATGTTATTTTAGCAGTGGTACTTTAGGAGTCACTTGGGTACATGTCTATTATTAAGATTTTCATGATATTATTATTTTCATCTTCAATAACCTGTAAGTTGAACAAGCTGTGCTTAGTAGCAGTATGCTAAAATTGCTACAGCAATTTTCTAAAGGAAGAAGTACAGGACTTTCACAAAGGGTTTCCCTGAAAAGTGAAATGCAGCTATGTGAATGTCCATTCAATATCCCTTTTTGTGCTGCATATTGAAAGCAGTGCTTCTTGCAATAAAACATGTAAAAACCTCATTATTTCAAAATATGTTAAAAAGAAAAAAATTGTGCAGATCTGTAAAGTGCTTTTGCACAGTTTCAAAGATTATATAAACCTGAAAAGCTCCTAAAAGGAGCTGTAGAGTTTTCTCCCATCCACTCTTTCCCAATGTTGGGACATTGTTACTGTAAATTACCGAGGTTTCAAATGCTAGTTTGTAACACAATTCTCACTGGGTGAATGGGTTCCCTGTTCGCCTAGAATGCAGAAGGAGGACCTTGCACACACCAATAACGAGCACCGAAAGTGTACATCAGGCATGTTAGTTCGGATTTAGTTGGCCAGCCAGTTACTTGGTTTCATTCTCACTATTCGATTAGAAGAATCTACAGCATGAGAAATAAACTTCTTTGGCTGGGAAATTCTGGGGTTGTTTTCAGGCAATCATGTTACAACGACCACAAACAGCCATAATAAACATTCAGGGTAGTAAAATTGCTCCCACTATGTGCCATTTTGACGTGCCATTTCTTACAAGGAAGAACACACACAAAACACTACAGAAGAACAGTCAGACATGACTGCTCCTTTCAAGATGGTGTTAATAAGAAGACTCACAAGAAGAGTGGGACAAAAAAATAAAGCTTCTAAAAGTAAAACTGAACACTAGTAATGTGTTCTCTAAAACATCTAATGTTTCTCTAAAAACATCTTGGATATATATACATCATGCTGTAAGTTTTGTTTAATTCTTTGAGTATTTCAAAAAACAGCGAGCCTGCTGCTGCCACGGAGACTTCCAATAAACACTACTTTTGCCTTCCAGGAGCAAAAAATTACCCTCCCCTCGCCAAGAACTTACCATAACTGGAAACTGGCTGTCTGGGTAGAATCACAGAAGTCAATACCCATTGTAGCAGTAAGGGATCCTCCAGGCTCAAGGCACTCTGCATGAAGAGATTTTTAACACGTCAAGTACCCACGCAAGGCAACAGAAGACCTCAGGTGCAACTCCCCAAACTTCACATAATTATAACCCCCAAAAACTTCTGTAAGAAAAAATCCAATAGTTGCAGTTTTATTACACGTAGGTATCACCCAAATGTCACACTTGCATGTGTAAGTGTCCTGAATCCCATCTCTCACCCAGTTAATGCACATGAAATGTTGCCATTTCAGTCTTACAGCCCCATCAACTAAATAAGGCTTTGTATCAGAAAAGCGAGGAAAATTATTTATAGAAAAAATATTGAAGTGACATCCTTTTAATTGTGTATAGATACAGCACTGAGATTTCATTTTCAATAACAGTGGTTTGCAGATTTAGTTAGTAAATAGCAAAACACAACAAATTAATAAATTCTTAATTAATACACACAGTAATGGAAAATAAGTTGAACTTAAAACTATTTCATAATTACTGTGGTTTACTCATCTCTCAATATTCCACTTGCGTTAGTTGGAAGGGAGAAGAAAGAATATGAACACTAAATGGATGATCACTCTGTGCCATACAAGCAGTGCAGACTGAGACACTCTTGACAGTGTATCAAGAGACATACTCAGATTCTCAGCCAAATCACTACACTGTTTCCTTAATGCTGTAGAGATAATGCTTTCTTTAAAGGCTTTTCCTTGTAAGCTCTTCCTTTACATAAGTAAAAAGAAGCACTGAAGTAGACTTTGTCTTCTCAAGATCACAACAAAGAGCTGCAAGCACAGTTAAAAGAGAGGAATTCAAATAAAAAGGATTGGGCAGGCAGAAAAATGTCTGATTTCCAGATTATTCATAATGTATCTGATACTTTTCAGGAACTGAAAGTAGACAGCTGCTACATGACAAAATGTATCAAAATTTAACTAAATCCAGGTTAAGTTTGTAAAAGTACCGAAAACATGGAGTTGATGCAGCTGGCAAAGTCTAAATTAACACTAGGAAGTGAATAGAAAACAAAGTATTCCAAGGAGTCTGTGTAAAGCACTGAAAGATTACAGGTTACAGCTCAAATACAGAATAAACTTTACCAAAGTCTTTGAGCTTAATGTTTTCAAAGGGACTTTCAAACACACTTAGCAACAAGAAAATGTTGTGCACAGGGACTTGGGTGAAATAATTTGAACCATTTCTACTGGAAGAATCAGGACAATTGCCAACAGTAATTTCAGTGACTGAGGCAAAACTAGACTTACACTCCAGTAGGAATACCTGTCTACACTGACACTTCTCCTGTTGGGTCTGCTGGGTAAATTATAGGACATGTTTTCCAAATGCTGGAAACATAAAATGTAGTAGGAACAGGGTATACAGGCTTAGTTCTGGATAAAGTGACAAAGAATACAGAAAATTTGCATTCTAGCAAGAAAAAAAACATTTTTGGAAGAACTACGGATCATGGATAGCTTATTTCTGCAGAAGAAACCAACAGCTTTCCAGGACAGATACCACAATGTCTTTCTTGGGGAAATAAATACCTGGAAGGGTAGGATTGTTTTGCAGAGCTCAAGGAACCTGAAGTGGATAATTTATTAGTTCCACCTTTTTCCCCCCATGTTTTTATGGGAGACAAGTGAATGCTACTTTTAATTGACTGTTATTGTGGGTATGGTATCTCCTGATCTGATTCATAGTATTACTAGATCTCTACTTGTAAGCCTTTGTGCTTTATTTCTTCAAATGTTTACAGGCAGGGATACAAAATAAAGCTCGTGGGCAAAACTAACTTGACTTCATAATTCTGAGCTGGACTTATTTTGAGGAATAAGCAGCACAAAGTTCACTTAAATAAAAACTAATAGAGTTTTAAAAGTAATTGCTGATAAAGTATGTATCATTACCAAGATGCAAACTATTATTATTATTATTAATTTTAACCCTGAAATAAACTATAGCACTGGACAATTGTTTCTGTAGCTATTTGGTGTAAAACTGTATAATCTTTTAAATGTTAAAAAAAAAGTATTTCAATAGCTTAGAGCCATTTAATACAAACAGCTTAGCTACTTACAACGAACTCTTTATTTCACTATTGGGTTTTAAGAACATGTTCCTGTATTCTTCAATTGTGATACATATTCACATAATAATGTAGGTCATTGAAGGAGAAGAATTTGTATTATGAAACAGGAATACTTGCTCCTTCCAACTACACCACAATATCCTAAAATAAAAGCTGCTGAGAAAAGAAAGCAGGTTGTGTACACAGGCACTACTTTTGAAAAAAACTTGCTGTGATCTGTGCTCTTTCTCAGGTTTTATGCTCTTGTCCACAAACAGAAATTTAGCCAAAAACCATCCTGATCAGAAGACAGAAAGTAAAACTAGGTCAGGTCTGACTATACACTGCTTTTTATTTAGTCTAAGCAGACACCCTCTGTGGAACTATGGTACATACAAGATAAATTAAAATGTACACTTCCACTTTACTGCCATAAGATGACATGGGAAGAAACAACAGTGTTCTGAGCCACTGATATAAATAATACATCTACAGATTTATTTAAAACTTGGTAAGAAAATAATTGTGAATATAAAAGCCAAAACCTCATTCTTAATAGTAGCCCATAATAGCCAGTCTAGACTAAGACAGTAGGAGAATCAAAGTTTGTAGGGATGCAGAAAGATTTTATCCCGTCAAGTGGATAGTTGCATGAGTGAGTGTGTACGTGTGTATACCTAACCCCCATCTGCCACACACACATATATGAGTATACATGTAACTATGCAAAACCACTTCCCTGTATTTGAAATTCTGCTGAAGATTACCATAAAGATTTTTTAACATAGGATATGGTTACCTATTGGATTAAACTCATGCATCCTCATGCCTGGAGGTAACTTCTTCTCCCCAATGTGAATATTCTCTATCTTCTGATCAGTTGTGTTTGTTACTGTCACTTGCACAGGTACCATATGATCACCAAAAATGCCTGGCTGTCTTGAGAAGTGATAACGAGCTGCTAATCCTTTCCCACTCATTCGATGAAGCAGTTCATATGTTTTTGTTGGCACTGAGACTTGCGTAGCCACCTGTTAAGTACAACACAACAGTTGGCAAATGCTGCAAGTCAAGAACAGTAAAAACAACAATTGAATATTGCACTTTTCACTCAGCTAGAGCACCTGCTTTCGAGTTGGAATTTTAGTGAACATAAAGGACATATTCAAATGCATAAACAAATTGCAGTAATAGATACTAGATAACAGAGCCTAAAAACATTTCTGGTGCTGAAAATAACTTTGTTGTATCCATCTCACTTTCCACTATAAATCTGTTTTCAAATTTTTTAGCTTTACAGTTAGCTATTAAATTATAGATATTTTTAAGAGTTACAGTTAAATAGTTATATTTTTTCCAAAAAGAAACAATCTGTGCATCAGAACCCAAGGGTATTCCCAAGCTCATTGTGTAATGTGAAATATAGTGAGAAATTGTCTTCTGTTTCTCTTGCTAAAATCACAAAAAATGTTGCCTAACAATTACACTGGTGAAATAGTAAAAACATAGTTATATAGAGCAGAAGGATGCTGACACTTTTAAAATAGTCTTGCTGCTAAAAGCAATAAGAGAAATCCCAAGGATGCTTGGGTCCATTCTATCCGGCAGAAATAGCATGAAAGAAAAACATTCAGTGTGCAAACAAATTCCCAGACACTACTGACAAGGAAATCATGAGCTCAAAAGTACAAAAGTCAGACATACGCAGAAACATGCAGACAAGTGAATTTGAATTCTTTACACAAGTTTTAAGGAAAGATTAGGGTTACTTTAAATTATATTTATAAAATAATGACCTCTGCGACATCACATGACCAGATTTACAGCTAATGCAAAATTAATGGAAAAGGTGTAATTTGTATGGACCTTCACAGTTACTGAAAATTCAAAACATCTTTGAATAGAAGTCTCAAACTTTCACAGATTAATAGTCTGCTTAGTTTTCTAGAAATATAACTGACAAGGTCAAACTCTCAAAAAAACCTCAGCTGTCATGAAATAATGAAGGAAGTACTTTGAATAATGAATATCTTATTGGTACACAGAAAGAGACAATAACAGTAAGAGGTTATTAGCAGTCAAATTAGCATGTTAGTTAAACCATTGCTCAAGTAATGAGCAAAATTAAAGTCTTAAGAGGGAATTTAAACCTTATTTTTAATTTTAAGCTTAGCCTCTAACTTTGAATATTTAATTCAATTTGAGCAGGACATGCATAATAGAATAATTATTTCATGAAATGGTTCTCCCATTTTACATTAACAAGTTTAGGATATATGTTTAATTCATGTTAACACAAGTATTTTGAAGTACACTAGCTTCTTTGTGTTAACTTACGGCTGGCTTTATTAATTAATTAATAGTAGTCAGAAGTCCACCATGTAGATACACAGAATCATAGAACCATTAAGGTTGGAAAAGACCTCTAAAATCTGTGTCCAGCTGTTAAGCCAGCCCTGCCATCTTCAGTAAACCATGTTCCCAGGTGTCACACTCACATGCTTTCTGAAGACTCCCAAGAATTCTACCACTTCCCTGGACAACCTGTTCCAATGGTTGATAATTCTTCCAGTGAAGAAATGTTTTCATAATAGCCAACCTAAAACTCCCCTGGCACAACTTGAAGCCATTTCCTCTTGTTCTGTTATTTACCTGGGAGATGAGGCCAACCCCCACCTGGCTACACCCTCCTTTCAGGCAGTTGTAGAGTGTGAGGTCACTCCTGAGCCTCCTTTTCTCCAGGATAAAAACCCCCAGCTCTCCCAGCTGCTCCTCATAGTATGCTCCAAAGCCTTCACCAGCTCCATGTCCCTTCTCTGGACTCGCTCCAGCAACAGAAGAACCTTCCTGAACTACGGGGCCCAAAACTGGACACAGGCTTTGAGGTGTGGCCTCACCAGTGGTGACCTGACCAGTGCTGAGTGCAGGGGGACAATCCCTGCCCTGGTCCTGCTGGCCACACCACTGCTGATCCAGGCCAGGATGCCATTGGGCACACCCTGGCTCACGTTCAGTTGCTGTCACCAGCACCCCCAGGTCCTTTTCCTGTGGGCAGCTTTGCAGCCACTCTGCCCCAGCCTGTGGCACTGCCTGGGGTTGTTGTGACCCATGGGCAGGACCTGGCACTGGCCCTTGTTGAATCTCACACCATCGGCCTCAGCCTCTTTGGACCTTTGCCTTTTACAAACCTGTGCTGGCTGGGCCAGATCCCCTGGTTGTCCTGCATGTGCTGCGTGATGGCACCCAGGATGAGCTGCTCCAAAATGCATAGACATAGAGAAAAGAACTCTCACTATACTTAAATTGTAGCACCAATTCAAGTTTTACTGAATCCTTTCTGTGATTTCTAGAGATTTTAATCTATGCCCCCCTTCAGCATTACTTCTTGTTTCAGTAATAATTTCATTTGTGAGCCCATTCACTTCTATTTCCAGCTTCATACTATACATAGCAACAAAAAACACAAAGGACACTCAGAATAATGACACTATGTTTAAGTCATCTTTCTTCCTAAAGAACATTAATTTTCACTTGCATTTAATGTGGCAGTACTAGAAATAAATAAAACATATGTATGTTGAACAAAGCAATTTAATTCTGGAAAATAGGGGTTTTCAAAGCCTTGCCTTGCCTTGCCTTGCTAGCAAGGATTTTGAGCTGACAGAGGCTGATGTGACTGTAATGTGATGTATTTAACAGCGGCATGAGTCTGGTAAACAGTTTTTTGTTTTAATTCCAAAATTTTTTATGCAGTTGCAAAAAAACCCATGGGGCAGATACCTGCAATCACTCTGGGGTTAAAATAAAACCACACAGAGTTAACAGAACAAGAACCATCTACTAACCAGGAGATAATCTCCTACAAATCTTACACAGCATATGTTTAAATAACAGAAGTAGTTTGTGTACCTTTGGATGGTTTATGAAAATAACCAATCAATTCTGCAGACACAACATTATTTCTAAAGGAAATCTATGTGACTCATGATGCCTGCAGATACACAGAGACAAACCACACATATTTTATCAGTTTATTACAGTAAGCAAATAAGCGTGGAATGAGAGTGCACATAACTGTCTACTTAACGCTTACTGAAACATTTATAAGAGCTGTTATCTCCCTAATAACAGACAGACAGTGTGCAATTTTAGAGAGGAGAAAAGCTTCATATTTTTTAACACTTCACTAAAAAGTAACTGAAGAGTGTAAAATGAAAAATACTCTGTGCAGTTAGCTGGTAATGGACCATATTATCAACTCAAGTTAGATTTATAGGATACAAACTAGTCACTAATAGTTATTTTATGACAGAGCGTGTCTGCTTTTTGGGGTTTAGACTATTAAGATTAAACTTGCAAAACTTTTTTTTATACAGCTGTTTAGAAAGACAGTAAAAAAAATTAAAATACTGACTGCCCTCCCACCCCATTTTGACTGAAAGCAACCACATGTAGGGACTCCACAGTGATACCGTATAGTTACACTGCCTCGGTACCAGTCAGACTGGCCAAAAGACTGACTGCACATGTTGAAAGATAATTCATCACCTTAGAAGAACTGCAAGTATTTTTAACTAGTTCTTGTATAAGAACAAGAGCAACATTAGGATTCTGCCCCCCTCCCCCCCACTTTTAATCATGGGGAAAAAATGTGAAAAGTGTAAGATCACTGATAGTAGTAGTTCTGGCTTTTCTTATCACAACTGAGCTGATTAGTCACAAACCACAGAATCCTCCCAATAGCAACATGTTTCTTTTTGCAAGCTCAGTAAGTCCTTATTAATTAAGCTTACATCAATACAAAAAACTATTTTCCATAATTATTTAAAATAAGAAGCACTACATGGCTTATTAAACCTACTACAGAAAACAGAGGTGGACATACACTCCTGTACGAAGTACCATAGAATCACCAAAGAATCAGAATGGTTTGGGCTGGGAGGGACCTTAAAGAAGCATTGTTATTACCAATACTACCATTACTACTGACACAAAATTCTATTTGTTTTCTTTTGTATTTGTTCCTTAGTTTAAAAATCCTGCAATAATGAACACAGATTAATTCTTGATCCTAATTCATAAACATATATACATATTTGGATAAAACATATATTATTGGGAAAAAATATTTGCTTCTAAGGGTGATGAAAATTATAATTCTATTCCTCTAATTTACATCCTGTTAAAGCATACGACATCATTTAATCTAAGTAATCCTCCTACTGGCAATATCCATGACATAATCCAAGAATTACCTACTGAGCTGTGCGATCTATAACCTCTCTCACACTCATGGTGAGGCTATGCTCCAGTAACTCTGCAACAGCTAAGAGGAGAAGGGCTATCACATAGCACAGCCACATTTACATGATCTTTCAACTGAAGCAATGAGAGCAACTTAACTATAATTTTATACTATTATAAGAAAGATGGAAAATCAGAAAAATAAAATTCAACTACTGGCAGGAAACATGATCTTTTGCACAATTAATAGTTATATATTACTCACAGTCCCAAGGCAATGTCTCCCTTTTACAGCTCTTACAAAAATAACTAATAATTCATAAAAAGGTAAAAAAAAATGCAAGCAAAGAATGTCAGCATCCTAGTCTGCATTATTTCAAAAGGCTGCTGGAAATACCAACATTACAGCACCCCTAAATCACAATACTCTGGATTGCCAAAGTAATGATAGAATCCCTCCGACAGGGAGCAAGGAAACCAAACAAGCAAGCTAGCTCCTATTATGTACAATCTAAGAAAAGCAACTGGATACCATCATTCAATTTGGGCTAATTTATCTAGACATACAGACACTCAAGGACATCATGCTGAATTCTGGAAAACATTTTCCACCAAAGGTATGTTTAGTTGCCCTACATCTACTAAATACCTTCTAAAAGCCATGTCTGCTAGGAACGCCTTCAATTTCTAATATATCCTAACTCCCTTCTTTTTGCATTGTCACCAGCTTTTAGGCTCTACACTTTCCTTAATTATTAACATGTCAATGAGGCTAATTGAAAATTACCATATTAATGATTGTATCTTTAAACTGTCAGTGATTTTAGACAATTTCAGACATTAGAATATGAGTTTCAAAAATTCTTACTTGATTTTGATATTGATAAATACTTTTTTCTCCAAAACCTTGCAAGGAAAATAAAAACCAAAAGAAATAAAACCCCAAACTGCTCAAATAGCTTCACTGATTTTTAAATCATCCAGAGATGAATCTCAAGCAAAAGACCACTTTTATTATGCTGCCCATAGTCTGCCTCTGTAAAGCTGCCAAAATTGTTTCTCTGCCTTTTTTTTTTACTGTAATATTTGTATGGTCTCAAATCATCCTTTCAAGAAGAATCATGTGCTCATTGAATGGCTTGGGTTGGAATGGACCAAAAAGATCATCAAGTTTTAACACCCCTGCCATGGGTAGCACGCCCTTCACTGGATCAGGTTGCTCAGAGCTCCATCCAACCTGGCTTTGAACACTGCCAGGGATGGAGTATTCACAGCTTGACTGGACAACCTGCTCAGCATCCTCACAGAACAGAATTTCTTCCCAATATCTAATCTAAACCTGCACTCTTTCAGTTTGAAGCCATCCCCCTTATCCTGTCACTACATGCTCTTGTAAAAAGTCCTTCTCCATCTTTCTGGTAGGCTGCCTTCAGGTACCAGAAGGCTGCAATTAAGTCACTCCAAAGCTCTCCCTTTTCCAACCTTTTCTCATAGGTGAGGTATTCCATTCCCCTCTATTCCTCTTGTTGACCTCCTCTGGACTCGCTCCAACATCTCCATGTCCTTCCCGTGCTGGGACCCCAGAGCTGGATGCAGCACTGCAGGTGGGGTCCCAGCAGAGCAGAGCAGAGGGGCAGAATCCCCTCCCTGGCCCTGCTGGCCGCGCTGCTTTGGATGCAGCCCAGGACACGTTTGGCTCTCTGGGCTGTGAGTGCCCATGGCTGGGTCATGTCCAGCCTCTCAGCCACCAGCACCCCCAAGTCCTTCTGGGCAGGGCTGCTCTGATCTGTCCATCCCCCAGCCTGTGCTGATACCAGGGTTGCTCTGATCCAGGTGCAGCACCTTGCACTTTGCCTTGGTAAACTTAGTGAGATTCCCATGGGCTCCCTCCTAGAACTTGTCCATGTGCCTCTGGCATCCTGTTCCTCAGGTGTAGCAACTGTACCCTTCACTTGGTATCATCTGCAAATTTGCAGAGGGTGCATTTGATCCCTTTGTCTATGTCATTAATTAAGCTATTAAATAACACTAGTGTCTGAGGGACACCACTTTGTCACTGATGTCCATCAGGACTCTCAGACACTGAACACCACCCTCTGGATGTGGCCATCCAAACACTTTCTTACCCATCTAACATTCCACTCATCAAATCCATCTCTCCAATTAGACAGAAGGGGAAGCAAAACAGGGAGAGCAGGAGGGCAGGATGAAGAGGGCCCAAAAAAGGCAGGGGAATTCTACTTGTTCCCTTATCCCATGTCATCCCTGGATCCTCACACTGCATCTGATCCCAGTCTGCCCCCTTGTGATGGTATTTCCATTACCCCAGCCTCCTCCCCTTATCCCAGCTTCTCCCACTTGTGGTGAACTGTGTCAAAGGCTTTACAGAAGTTCAGAAAAATGACATCTGAAACCCTTCCCCTGTCCACATATGCATCACTCCATCATAGAAAGCCACTAGCTTGGTCAGACAGGATTTGCCATTCCTGCAAGCATGATGGCTGCTCCAAACCACTTTCCCATCCCCCACAAGCCTTAGCACAGCCTCCAGGAGGATCTGTTCCATCATCTTCCCAGGCACAGAGGTGAGGCTGACAGGTCAGTAGTTCCCAGGGTTTTCCTTTTGTCTCTTCTTGAAGATGGACACCATGTTTTCCATTTTCCAGTCACCTGGGACTTGCCCTAACTGCCATGACTTTTCAAATGTCATGGAGAGTGGGTTGGCAACTACATCAGGACTCTGGGATGCATCTCCTTCAGGTTCCTCAGGTGGTCACACACTTCTCTTACAGCAGGAGGGACTTTGCTCTACCAGTCCTCACCCTGTTATCCATCCAGTCAAGAGGTGTGGGAAGAGTTTCCCATTGAAGACTGAGACAAAAGCTGTTAAGCTGTTAAGTACTCAGCCTTCTCTTTGTCTGCTAACAGTTTTCCAGTGTTGTTTATCAGAGGGGGTACTCCTTCTTTGACCTTCCTTTCCCGGTTAACATACCTTTAGAAGCCCTTCCCATTATTCTTTGTGTCCCTTGCCAGCTTCAGTTCCAGTTTTCTTGTCTTGGCCTTCCTCACCCCCTCCTTACACAGCTGTGCTTCATCTCTAAACAGTTCCTAGGTCACTTGTCCCAGTTTCCACTGCCTGTGCATTTGCTTCTTTCCCTCAATTTTCACCAGCAAGTTCTTACTCAGCCATGCCTATCTCTTGCCCTCCGTGTCTGATTCCTTGCTCCTGGGGATTGCCAGCTCTTACACTCTATGGCAGAGTTCCTTAAAGATCTGCCAGCTCTCTTCTACTCCCTTGTCCCTGAGGGCAGTCTGTCAAGGGATCCCACTGACTAGGTTCCCAAAGGACTGGAAGCTGCTTTCCTAAAGTTCAAGAGCCAACTTTTACTCCTTACCCAACCCATATCCCTCAGGACCGCACACTCCACCAGGGCATGATCCCTGCTGCCCAGGCTGCCTCCAGTCTTGGGTGTCCCAGTTAGCTCACCGGCACTGGTGACCAACAGATCCTGGAACACATTCCCTCTGGCAGGGCTGTCTATCACCTGGTCAGGAAGTTATCCTCCATGCATTCCAGGAGTCTCCTGGATTGCCTACAGCCCTCTGAGCTACTTTCCCAACAGCTGCTAGGGTGGCTGAGTTCCCCCGCAGGACAAGACCCTGCGGGCACAACACCTCCTGTGGCTGGAGCCAAGGTTTTGTCAGTGGCCTGCCCTTGGTCAGGCGGCTGTAGCAAACCCCAGCCACAAGATTCCCTTTGCAGCCTCGGTCTCTGGTTCCTACCCACAGGCTTTCCACCTGCTCACAGATATAAGCTGTGAATCTAGGTATGATCAAAATCTTCCGTAGTACTAAATTATCCATTTTTTAATACTTTTATACCCCTTAGATTTTTCTATGGTTTTCTTAAAACAGAATCAACTAGAGAGAATTGCAGTTACTCTATATCAATAAAAAGTATTGCTCTTTGAGCATAAAATGACTATATGATAAAAAGGAACCAGAATTGGGCCTTAACGTGGAGTTCATGAACAGCAGAAAACTCCAGTAATTCCATACCAGACTAATCAAGAACTTTCAAAATGGAGTGTGCACCTGTTCTGTGTAACTGGGGAACATTGAGACAGCTTGCATTTTGCATAAATAATAGAGCCTAAAGCTTTTATTACAATAACACCTGGTTTTATTTGAGATTTGGCATCTTTGCCTTTTTCTTCTGCTGAGCATAATGAATCACACGAATAATCCAATGAAAATATTAGTAAAATCTTTTAAAACAGCACATAAGAAAGAAGTTCAGTAGCAACAAAATGGCAATATTCCCATGACTAAGTTAGTTTTTAAAAAAGCATAAAAAAAGGGCTAAAGTCAGTCACGTAATTATGGGATACAAACCTTGGTATAAATTCAGAAGTATACATTCTCCCCCAGAAGGTCTGCTTCATTAGATCATTAGAGGACTACAAAAAGGGCTTTAACAGATACCAAGGAAAATTTTTTTTGCAATAATACTAACAGAAAATTCCTGCACTTAAACTGGTGAAATTCACATTTGTGCATGGGAGACCTCAAAATTTTCTACCCTTTTGTCCTGTGTATGCTTCTATGAGGTGAAAAGCAGATGGTCTGGTGGCTGATGCATATGTGAGACTTTCATGAAGCAGCATGAAACACTTAGTCATTAGGTGTCATTTTCAAGGAAAAGGCACTCTCGCAATACAAAACCAAGTAATTTACTTCAATTTTGTGATTCCATTCTTCCACTGACCACTAAACTGCAAAGTCTGAGGACTGCACTTTGGGACATGGTTTAGTGGTGGCCTCGGCAGCGTTAGGATTGCAGCTGGACTCAATGATCTTTTCCAACCTCAATGATTCTTTGATTCTATGATTACCTGTAGTAGTTTAGGAGTTAGAAAAACAGAGTAAGGTGTCAGCCTCACCTTGCATCCTAATTATGAATTTGAAATAGTGGACATTGCTCAGAGGGATTAATATAGATTTTGGCATTGAGTCTAAATGACTTCAAAGAAGTTCCTACAAATGGTTTCTAGTATATTATTTTGATTTGTGGCACACAGCCAGCACTCTGGAGCCCTCTAAAGTGAAAACATACTGAACTCTACTGGTCATAACGTATAATCTTACAGTTAGGTTTATACTGTAACAACTCCTGCATATTGGTTCCTTTCAACAGAAACATCTAGCTCAAATTCTTCCCCAGAAAAGGAAATCAGGTGTCAGGATAACTGTATAATATAATCAAAACACTTCTACACAGTATTACCCACAAGCCAATGTGCATTCTGCCTTTACTACACTATATTTGCAATCTACTACAGGTATTTATGAATGCCAAAATGTAAATTACATCTTTGCCACCTTCATACAACTATATCTGAATCCCATTCACTACATTGTTGTTGAAGAATGCAACATGTTATTTTGGCTTTTATCAGGATGATCCTAATGCACAGTAGACCCCTCACAAGGACAAAAACCTGAAATAAGCACTGAACTCACTGCACATAGACATCTGCATCAGCACTTTCTCAATGCAGAAGAATCTCTGTGTGTACCACACTACATCTCCTATACATGATACTGATGTGCCAATTTTCTTCAAGTTTTATTTAATTACACACATAATATTTTAACCTAAACAAATCCATAGTCCTTAGACTGCAAAAAAATTACAGCTGACCTGAGGCCATGCTAACATATAGTTTTTCTGTGTTTTGTTTTCCTTAAGCTTTGTTTTTCATCCTTAAAAAGCATGAAAAAAAATCATGCACTACAATTAGTAGTCTGTTAAGCAATGAAGAGATTTATTTATAACCAATTACTTTCAGTTCATTTGTTTAAATTTAAAAGCACATTTTTATTTTTTTGACTCAGAAACAAAATCTGTGGTGTCAAATGACATATTCATCCTTCACAAGGACCTTTATTCTCACACTCATAAGAAGGAACACCACTTGATCCCATCCACACTGCTCAGAGCAATGTAAGCAACACCAAGGACAGCATGCTGCAGTCAAAAACCTCACCCTACAGATGTCTCTAATGAAGGCTCCACTGTACATACACAGACACTGAACGTATCCAGTAGCTGTGGCCATGGTTAAGACCCTTAACTATGTTGATGACTGATAGCAAATTAGGTAGGTAACTTTTTCTCATCTACTTTTGAAATTATCTTGGTACTACTAATGTAGAGTATTACTGCTACTATTGTCTAAGACTGCGACAGATTGTTAGCTTACTGAGCATAAATGCAGGAGCAGGAAGACTGTAACAATGACCATTTATTAAAATTTAGTCCATTTTAAAACATCTTTTAGTACACAAATGTATTTCATAGTAGTTCAAATTTATGATTCACATAGCAAGCATACATTCTAATGCTGCTGGTGTTACAAAGGTCCTTCAGTGTAAACATTAGAATGATTTTTGTACATTTTTTCATAAAACATTCCAAAGTAATAATAGTAAAGTTTTACACAAACCTCCTTTTGCAGTCATGAATTCCTAACTTGCACTATGCAACTGAAAGATCTTTTTTAGAATTCTTACAAATGTGCCTTTCCCCCATTCTTCTGTCATCTTCAAATCAAGAACATAGATGCCAGAGACTAGAAACAACAAGCAACACTTGCAACCATATAAAGATGGAAATGTTTCTTAACCCAAGTGAACAAAAGTTAAAAATGAAAATTTTTATCAACTGCACAGAAACCAATATTAAGTACTAACGTTCTAGAACTACTTTTTTAGTCTTAGTATGCCAAGGCCCTGTTCACGAAGCCATTAGGAGAAAAGCATGTAAAAATAAGGTGGAAGTCTGGACTAAAGCAAGCTTTTAAAAACTCATCTCTCTGATGACACAGTGTTTAATCATAGCACTGTTCAACAGCCTTTTAAAGAGTCTTCCTTCTGTCTCTCCAATAGCCTCCAATAGCACAAGAGGGCTGAAAACATTTCCAAATCATTCTGATTTGAGAACACAATGGCACATTGCTTACCAACCTTTTTAAAAACAATTTCAACACGTTTGGCGGTGCATAATGGAGGGTATCCCCTTCCTGCAACTGTTAGCAAGAACTTCTAGAGCACATTAAAATGCATCTGCATTGACATAATTTGAAAGATTCCAAGTCACCCTATTTTAACAACTGCAATGTCCTTGAATTTACTTACCTTGTACTGCTAGCCTACAAGTCATGTGGCAACATACTACTAGTGCACAACAGGGAAGATATGGCCTAGCAGCAGTAACATCTCTCCACTGGTGGAGTTAGCCCCATGCTTAGCTTTTACTTTCAATGACCCAATATTTGTTTTTTTGAAAAAGTTTTATTCTTAACATTTTTGGACAAAAATATCAGTATTATAATTTGAACACCAGGTGCTTCATTCCATGTCATGGTGACTCTTCAAGTAAAAGTGACAAGATGCAGTCCTACATGCATCAACCAAAACCTGGTTATTTACTTTTTCAAGTATGCCAAGCTAAAAGAAATTCAAAATTTCAGAGATCAAGACATTTTATTAGTTGAAAAGCATTTACTTCTATTTGCATCTATATTTAACAGGTAGAATTTAATTTCAAGGCTTACAGAGTCTCTGGATAGTTAAATATATGTGGAACTGGAATGGCATAATTTAAAATGATAAAGAACCCCTATGGTTTTTGAGAGTCATTCCTCAGTACAAAAATCCAAAGCTATAATCAGTCATTTAAAAAAGCCCACACACAATTCGTAGATGTAGATGAAGGAAGGAGGCTTCTAAAGAATATTTGGTATAATAGCAGGAGTCTTTGAATGCAGAGACAATGAGAAGTTGTATTTTTAATAATTTCCACCTAAAAGCTCAAAATTTTCCTTCCTATTCTGATGTATAGTCCTCAAAATACTCATCATAATCTCACAATGCTGTCCTGCAGATGAAGTGTAAGAAGTGTTAACATCAGAAAACTCAGTTTTCTATGTTTATCAATTTTATGTAAGATACAGGGAAATTGAAATATTATAACTTGCTGAACAGCTATTGCATAGACAGTTTAAAATATAATTCTTTCTGCACACTTCAAAAAAGTAATGTGCGAGGCATACAGTTGGAATAAAGCTGAATTGACTATTACGTATATTTAATGTGGGTTACATAAACTTATACTGACAGCATTCTAGGTGATATATAAATTCACATTCTATTAAAATTCTTGTTTTGCGGTAAACAAACTTTGTCATTGGATCATCATTTACTGTGACCCTCTGAAAATAAAGAGAACACTGATTAGCACATTTGCTGGCACATGCCGTGTCTCTGTCACTAAACAATGTCTTAATTTTAAATTCTGGTTCAGAATCACTGCTTTGACAACTACTGTCACTGCTCAAGGTCTGCACGAAGCTTCAAACTGCATATTATCACCCATTGACAAACTCGACATTTTATGAAGAGCCCCTCCTCACGCTGACTTATCCTCCTTATCCTGTGTAAATAAGTAACGATTCATTTTATAACCTTGACTTTAAAGTCCAGCCCTTCTACCCTCTTTTTTCTTCTTCCTAAACAAGTGACAAAGAACAAGGAAGCTGATTGAAGGGGTCCATTATGTATCAACTTAAAGAAAGGCAAAGTGATTGATGAAACTAGCAGTCACCTTCACTGCTAGCTACAGCACCTGTATCCTTTTTGTCAAATGACCTGAAAATCCTGCTGACAGTTTAACATTCACCACAAGGATACACTCTCTAGTACTGTAGTTTTGAATATTTTTATTTGCTCAGAAATTCATGGGAACATTCTTTTAAGATGGAACTGCACATTTAAAATCAGTAGCAATTTGTATTTTCTTCCCACAGATCTTGCGCTAACAGTTTACTTGGCAAAACTATTAAATAACACTTGCCCAGTAAACTGGCAAACCAAAGCTCCTCTGCAATTGTCACACATTTAAATTGTTCACATTATAATTTCACTTCTACAGTAAAATTTGCCAATGGTGAGAAGAGAGTCTTAGTTAACTTCCTATCACAGAAGAAAATCACTTTCCAGGCGTCAGACTAAGTTTTAGAGCTTTCCAGTAACCATCATTTAAAAACAAAACCAACCAAACAAAACCCTCCCACACAAACCACTTTTTCTTTAATTATTATTTTCAGATTTTTAATAATATTTGGCTACTTTATTACAGTTCTGGGTTAGCAGATCAAGTAAAACTTCCTTTTAGTCTCAAAAAGAAGATTAAAAATGCCAAACCCAAACCATTCCTATAGTACTGGAGACGGTCTTCTGCTCTCTGTAAGAAATAAAATTTTCACTGGGAAAGTGACAACCGAGAGGCAGGAATACCTCAAAAAAAATAACAACACTGCTCCCCCCACTCCAGCTTTACTCTGTGTGGGACACAGCACCATTTCCTTTGGGCATTTATTACCTGTTAAAAACCAATCTTTTGGTGAGTGGCAGTTCAGGGTTTTTGAGAGCAAGCTGCAATATTTCTTCGGGTCTGCAGAGTCATAATTAAAGCTGAACTGAGTGGAATTGGAGAGGGAAGGTCAGCGAGGTGCCGTATGAGAGATGAGGCTGGGCTGATGGGCACCAAATGAACAAATTATGATGGGCCCCACTCAATGTGATGAGGTCAAATGCTTGTTTCTACCCACTGACAGTTCAATTTCCCTGAAATGTCTCTCGGTTCTCTATGAGCTAATTATGAATGAAAAGTTATCAACTGCCCTCACCAAAAAGAGCTTTCTTGGAGCTTTTAATGTCAAAATATTGTTGGAAACGCATTCTGGCCCAGATTTTTAGCCAGAAAATGCCTAGAATAAACTAAATACCATTGTTATACAATATACTTTCAACCTATAGACATAAAACATTCTTTAACTACTGTTAAACACATAAGTAAGTTTTATAAAGAAGATCCATATCAATATTACTGTTTAGTATCAAAAGACAGTACGGTTATAGTTTTGTATAACATAAACCACATAATTTTCAAATATTTCCATGTTAATATTAATTTCCAAGAAAATACTGCTGGATTTTTAGGTCTAAAGTAATAATATCTGGGTATATTTCAGCGTATTTCAGCGTAACTCTAAAGTGACTGATATAAACACACAGTTCATTCATGAAACTTCCGTTTTCAAAGTAGTGTCCTGACTGCCTTTTTAAAATATTATCTTTTGAATATTCAAGAACATATGGTGGCATATACTTGCCAAGTTTTAAATAAGCAGTAAGCATAGAAATTATTAAATATACCTAGAGAAGGTGGATCTTTGAATTGAAGGGAAAATAGAAGTGAATAGACTCTAAAACAGCAATTCAGAACAGGAGTGTCTGAGAAATTCCAGACTACTTATTTGCATATAGAGATAATTTTGATAATTTATTTGGGCAAAATTATTCACTGCTTCAAATTTAAGAAATAACAGAGTAGTTTAATATTTTGTTTCCAAATGCTACTTGTTTTTCCCTTATTACAAAGCTGTTTCTATTTGATATATTTACCTACAAGTCAGAAATTTTCAAGGAAACTCCTAGAGGCGATCAGAACTTTGCAAAGTATTTTTGCATTTCCAATGTACCCATATACTTGGCACTGCACAAGATGGGACCACCTGAAAGCAGGAATTATACCAACTTCTAAATTATACCAATTAATGCAACGACAGCATACACTTAGTTACAATAGGATGTTGAAGTCAGAGTGCGTCTGATATATACTGATTTATAAACTAGAATTATTTGTCAGATAAATTTTTCATTTTTATTTGTTTAGAATTTCTCATAAATTCTAGTAGGAATAACGTAAACAGAAACTTCTCAGTGTTTTGTAAAATACAACACATTTTTCAGGTTATTTAAAGAAATAGTCTTAAACAAGCAACTGCAAAAGAATAAGAGAAATAAATCTAATGGCAATGTTCAAAGCAGTCATCTATGTGTCTAGCATATATAGCTGCAATATACTAGTAAGTCTGAAGGCTTTCAGTAGAGCACAGTATTAAATTTATCAATATAACAGTTGCTGTCACTGTGGTTGGCATACCATCTTATTAGACACACTGTTGATCAACTGTTAGTACAACAACAACAAAAAAAAATGTGCTGCTCAGAGTCTTCATGTTAAAGTACCACAATTAAGAACAGAGAAATGCAGTAATTCATTACAGAACCTTTTCAGGAAGTTGATTTTTTCTAATTCTTATTGTAATTGCATTGTTCTAATCCTGTATTATAAAGGCAGCTGCTTGCCTATCATTTGTACTTTCCTCGTTAATCCTGACTCAGTGAATTAACCTTTAATTACAGCCGTTAAAATTGAAATGAGCCTCTTGTCTGGCTGGGGCTGCCCCCTTCCAGTGCATGAGACTGATGAAAATTTTTAGGGTCAATGAATATGTCCCATGTCATGTCTGATAGATGCTAAAGATGTGAGGAGGTAAATGTTACCTTAGAAAGATGTGGTTGAAATTTTTAAGAGCTACATTTATTGACAAAGTAAAAGAAAAATACAGCTTAGGTTACCTCTCTCTTCTGTCTGAGTTACATAGCATAACACGCATAAAGACACACTCTGTTTTACACACATTACCACAATACACATTTAAAGAATAACTTAAGGAATCATCATCATGCATCACACATGCCTGTTTCTAAACACCTGGCACCAATCCTGCTCACATCCCTAGTTTAAGGAGCACAATTTACGTATTTTTCATGGTGGAAAGAAAAAGAAGCATTATTTTAAACTCTGCCATAGGACTAAGCATCTAATTATATATTAAGAAGAAAAAAGTTGGATTTGTTTTAAGGATAGTACTGACTTTTAACAGAAGGCAAAAAATGATCAAAGGCCTCCTCACGGTAACTTATTTAATAGAGCTGCTTTTCTGCAATATCCCCACAATTTAATTTCTATTTTATAAATAAGACTTTAATATTGCAATTCCACTTTACTTTGCCATTTTGGCATTTTATTTTTAAATACAACATTTGAATGCTGGGTCATTCTTTGTAACTCAAAGGTAATAAAACAGCAAAATAGCTCTGAATCAAGAGCATTACTGTTAATCAGTGACTTGGTTATTCAGAATACAATTACATTAATATACAAGTTGCTAATTACTTGTACATTATATTTATATAATTACAAATAGTACCTCATTTATAGCATATATATGTAAGCAAAAATAAGGACACATTCTGGAGAATATGTAGTACTGAACCACACAGTAATCAATTAAATAAATTATATTATACATATATACCTCTCAGATGGAGCATACAATTATTTGGTCCAAAGTCTTGTATCAGAAACTTATTCCTGATTCAGAACAAACATCTTGTTTGAGCTTCCAAATAAAATTCTCTAATTTATTTGAAGAAAATAAGTTGGAGATTTTGAAGTACAGATTTTGTTAAGAATGAATGCATTTAATAAACATGAGATGTGTATTTTTAAGGTTTAAACATAATTAAGTATCACAAATACTTGTAAATGGATTTATAAGTAAAGAACAGAGGTGAAATGACAAAGTAGTGTCAAAGCAGATTTTTTTTTCTTTCAAGCTAACATTTTTAGAAGTATGTGGAAGCAATTTCTGAAAGGACAGTATAGCTTTCAAACATCTGATGCAACACATATTCCATGTAACAAATTTAAGAACACCCTCCTACAAAGCAATTTTACATGAACAAAAAAATAAAAATAAGTATGTGGGAGTCTTTGTTTCATTTTTTCTTCTAGCTTGGCAATAGTTAATATCTGCTGGTGAGTAGCTACATTCATTTGTAGATTTCCAAGTGCTTTCCCAAGGTGAGTAAGCATTATTATTTATCCTCATTTTTCAAATGGAAAACCAAAAGATTAAGATACTCCCTCCAGATCACACAGCAAGTAGTAAGCCAAAAATAGAACTAATTTTCCATATGTAACACCCAGTTCTGTATCCACTGGACCACAATGCCTTCCCACAAGCATCAGTCACACCTAATCAGCCACATAGCTGAATTTTGGGCGGCACTTAGACAAAGTTATTTTTTAACTCCTAAATTTAAGACTATGCCTTTTCATTTGCTCCATATGTACAAACTTTTCTGGGTACCCTACTAACATATATTGTGGAACATGGTTTCCATTATGCTTTATGCCAGTTACAAATCTTGTAGGGCACAGCAGAGGCTGTTCCACATGGAAAAAAAAAACATCTTCACAATTAAGCTGAAGAGAAAACTGCAGAACTGCAAAAATATCTCTGCTAATGTGCAGTTGTGGTCAACAACACAAGCAAAGTTATAAGCACACGGAGGAATAGGATACATGTAGGCTGTTTTGTGGCACACTTTCGCCCTTCACCTCCCCACAACAAACCTTCCGAAATTCAATCTGTATATAAAAACATGGGCTTCAGAAGTATAATGAAAACACTGAATACACAGGAAAAAGTTCTCTTGTGATGAAACAGCAAAGGGATAAGACATTTATTATAGGAAGCTAAAAAAACAAAGAGGGCAGATGGTAAGCTATAAAAATAATAAAACACTATCATATGCTTGTGTTATCTTAACACAAAACTACAAAAACATGATAGAACAGAAGATGTGGCTAACATTGAAAGCTGATTTAAAAGCATCCTCTTTTGCCTGAGTAAAAAATTTTACAAGCATCCTTAAGAGGGTATGGATATACTTACAGAAAGGCAAAACTAATTATTTGAAAAACAGTGGTAGTTGATCAAAATCTGCCTGAGAACAATGGGCAGAAGACCACCACTGCCCACCATCTGCTGCTATCATAAGTGGTTGCACTATATCTCTTTCATGACAATAACAAGTTAATGTTTCTTATGATGCAGCCATTCCTGAGGTAAGGAAGCTCAGACCAGAGCTTATATGAATGACAAATGCATATAGTTAAAGAATAATTGCTGCTCGCAAAGCAGCAAAAAAGTCCCATGAAGTTCAGTGCATGCCAATAACTATTTGGAAGAACTACTATTTATTTCTCTACTGTAGGATTTTGAAATTCTTAAAACACATGCTAACCTTTCTTGCAAAATGCATACCAGACTAGAGCCATTATACAACCCATTATTGCAACCTTCATGTCCACAGTACTTCTAAGCAGAGATGCTTCAAACAGGAAAAGAATACACTTCAGAGTCAGTCTTAAGATTCATTAAAGTGAAACTACAAACAGCCTAAATGGACAAAGCCACCTAAATCCTAAGAAAGTCTTCCCCTCTAAAGACTATGTCAACGACTTAGAAATAAAATACCATTTAAAGTGTTCTCCCAGTCTGAAAATATCTTTAGTTAAATACTGAGCGAGTTCATGTTTACTATTTCTCAAAGAATTCTCTAAGTCTGTACTCACTTTAAAATTAAATGTATTTATCCCCTGATATGACAGGTCTGCAGCTTGACCTTGACTTTTGACAAAAGCTATTATTTCTTCTTCATGCATCACCACACCAAAGAAGTTCTCAAAGTGTATCTTGGTCAAAAGTTCTTTAGAAGACATGAAACAGAAAACAAGATTATTTACTCCTCCCTTCCTGAACAGTTTCTCAGGAAGCCAAGTAGTAGGGAACAATAAAACATACCACAGGTAGTAACTACTACCATGAAAAAACACTGAACATATTGAACAAAACCTTAGTAAGTAAAGCAGTACCACTTCTACAATTATACCTTGATACCATATGCACAATAATAAATAGCAAGTCTATATTGCTGCACCAAATATTTTTCTAAGTACTTCCCCACTACAACAAGAGTTTCCCCTCATTTGGTACATACACTTTTCATGAGATTTTCATAGTCACCCTTGACCTTTCCCCAAGCTATCCTATTTGGGGCAGGGAAACAAACTTCTCCCCTCAAATGCTACTCAACTCAACCCATACAGCCACACACTTTTTTCCTCATCCAACTTCTCTCACCAGAGCTCGTATTGACCTGTCAGTTCTCCCTTGCACTAACACTGTTCTGAACCATAAGAGATTTCTTGCTACCAGAGAAATATTTCCTTCTCACAAATCTTATTTATAAAAGCGTGTGTCATTTTACCAGTTAATTATCCTATGCAGCATACTCAGGGCTCTCAACATTTAGGAGAGTAGTTGCTTGTACATTTTTGCCATCTAAAATCCTAATGAGAAAAGAAGAGGTGGTTTAGCTTTTTTTTTCTCATCAGCTGTGTGACAGGTAGGAAGAGATGATCACTCCCTTCTTCGGCTTCTCTCCATTACCATAGTTCTGCTCTCTCTCTTCTCACCATTTCTGCTCAAAATGTTATTTACTGTAGCAGACTATAACCCTCCCTGTCCTTATGTCAGTCATGAGTTCTGCTTTCCATTCCTCCTTTTTCACTTTAAACCCTCCACCTTTCGGGGACAACACCCATTTCCAGTGTTTTCCAGTAACTGCTTCATACTGACAGCCTATAGTTTTCTCTTGCCTCCTGTTTTTCATTCGCGCTGCATCTTCACATATTTTTCGACCCTGCAAATTATCCATCTGAAACTTAATTGATGCCAGTTGCAGTTTTCTCAAGCACTTAGCTCTGACGTCACTTGCCCGCATGCCATGAGAATCCCCACAGAAGCCTCTGGTGACCTCAGTTACCTGGTTCACTTAAACCTCAAGATGAACCACATGTACCAAGGCAGGAGCACGCACACAGATTTACTACATTTTGCATCCAGTTGGAAGAAGGTTATCCATGAATTACAGGAAAATTTTGTTTTCCCTGGAACAAACTATAATATGCATGCATGCATTTATATGAGGGGGAAATGTACTGTATGTAAACACGAAGATAAAATCAAATGAGCCACAGGACAAAGCATTAAATTGTGCAGTTTCTATTCAAGAATATTTTGGTTTTGTAGGTTTTGCCATTACTGTAAAACCATTCTTGTATTTATGCTTTCTATATTTCTTTTTCAGCAGCTATGAATTTGGAAGTTAAAAGTTTTCTAAAAGCTGTATCCAGTTACAGTGCTGAATGATTTGAATAATAGACTGCTTGACATATTCCAAGATAAGTGGCTGCTACTTTCTTTGATATTAGGGTCATATACTGTACTTATCTATTTTTACTCCATGCTCTCCTTTGCCTAGTAATAAATTAATTTCTTCACTGTTAGTTTGGCATGTGCCCTACAGTTATACTCATTTTCTCTCCCACTGAAGGAAGAAGTTTTCAAAAGTATTTTTAGAATTAGCCATCACAGATTAAATTCAAAATACTATTTTAAGAGGGACATTCCCACATAAAGTCTTAAAAGCCAGTTTTATATTTTTATTTTTAGAAAATTACCTGGTGGTGCTGAACTACATGGGATAATAGTTATTTAACTATTTGCACACACTTAAGACTTTTTACAATAGATGGGTATCATTTGAAAGAATGAGTTTTAACCTCAGTATTTAATTTCTGTTGCTTCCTGATGCAGAAAACTCAGCAAAGGACCTCATGTACATCTGCAACTATCAATGGCAATGAGAGCTGAGCTTAGATCTGAAAACGGAATACAGACCAAAATATGTAATCACCATCCAGGCAGAAACAATTAGTTCTTACATGATCTGGGCTTTTTCCAGAGCAAGGAGAATGAGGAAATGTTCCAGCTTCTTTGCTGGTTACCAGACCTCAGTAATACTAAAGAGGCATTTTGCACAGTCATACAGAAAAACTTCTACTCTTCAGCCTCCACCTTCTAGCTCTGTCTATCCAACAGCTCTATTTCTTTGTAGCTGCCTTCAGAAGAATGGGGAGAAGCAATTTAGCAGATGTACAGTGGCAATCATGAGGAAAGCAACCATGAATATGGGAGTGGAATATGTGTTCATGTACTGCAAACGATGAAAGGAATAAAGACATAGGCAAGCAGGGGTGCCGCAAGCCTCTGGCATTACTGATTGCCATCTTTAATTTATCCTCAAAAGTGGTAATTCTGAAGTAAAGCAAGGATACCAAAGTCATTCTTAAGCTAATCCAGAGCCAGGGAAACATATGACAGCTTGTGTTTTGAGCTGACAAAGCCATAAAATATGGCAAATAGGTGATTGTGGTGTGCAATCACAGAATAACACCACGGTTGTTGTTAAACACAGACTTGCCACCTAACACTGTATGCTGCACTAAAAAATAATATGGAAGAGAATTTCTGGCATTTTCAGACTGTGTGACACATCAATGACTACACATCAGGTGTAGTGACTGCATGTCCATGGATTGTTACTGGCCTGCTTGAAATTTACATTACATGCCAATTTCCTTAGATAAGGGTAATATCCAACGAATTATCTGAAACTCTCCCATTTCAACACCAGATCTTGAAGCCTGTAAACATGAAACTGAATCATAAGCAAAAGTCTTCTATTTCTTGAGTCCTATCACTCATGCAGCTCCTTTACTTAACAAATATTTGATGTTGCAAACTACTGCTTCCAAAGGCAGCACAAAGTAGATACCACCAGTTATCAAAGCTGCAGTGTAGGTTCCAGATACCAACCCCACAAGGCGAGGCTAAAAAACACCTGTGACTCTGGTATTTTGTCTGGTCACTTTCATCTATTTTCACAAGGATATGTACCCTATGTTTTACCACTGCAACTTCTATTTGAATTGCAAATATAAATTGGACACACAAAAAATACTAAAACCCAAGTGAAAGAGAACAAACTACTATTCTTTCTCGCAACAAAGAACACCCTCTACCTCCATGAGTTTGCTAACCTTAATTATACCTATAGTTTAGAGATTCCCTAATGGAAAGTGCTACGAAGCACTAACAGAATGAATCATGACACATACTGATACGCCACTGATTGTAAATCTATACCCTTTTTATTCTCACCCAGGGGCTATGTTTCATATACTCATGAAAAAGTACTTCCAAGTAGCAAAATGTCATGATTGGAGGCATATATGGTAAACAAACAGACTTGAGTACTACCAAGTATGTGATGTTCTTGTAGCATATTTTTGATAGTGTAGCAAAACAATTATTTGAAAGACTTCTATAGTTTGGATACTTAATTTCTGAATTCAAGTTTCGTTGAGGCATAGAAAAAGACAACTGGAAAGAGAAGGTTAAAATTCTTGAAGGCATCCTTCTCAGACCTGCATTATTCATACTTTTCTCCACATTTCAGAATGCAATTACAGATCAAAAAATGCTGCCAGTCTTGCAAGTAAACAATAATTTCATAGAAGACTTTTATACGTGAAAGAACTTTAAACAAAACTACTTTAATGATGGCCTCAAAACATGTGAAATGCTTAAACTGACATGCAGCCTCCCACTTTTTAAAGGCTACTTACATCAATGACTGATGAACTCGACAGACTTAATCCCTCTAGGTCTGCTGCTAAACTCGGGGACAAAACAGCTGCTGTAGGAACTGCCACAGGAGTTGTCACAGGACAAACTAGAAGTAAAAGAGCAAGAGATACTTAAACTGAAAAACAATTTAAAATACTGGGAAAGACAATGATGATTTTTTCATTGCACAAAAAAAGGTTTTACATCCTCATCTAACTATTATATTCTTGTATATATGTTTCTAAATAGAAGATTACATTTTCAGACATATAGCCCCAGTACTCAGAATAAGCAATGAAAATACAAATACAACTCATATATGTATTGATCATGTGATTTACTCTAGACGTATTCTCTCCCCCTTTCCCATTTTTCCTCTATTTTATCTTTCAGTTTGATACTGCAAACTATGCAGCACTTTTTCATCTACAGGCTACATGCAAAGTACATGTTAATGCAATTCTGACATGCTGCACCTATAGAAGTAAACTTTGAGAAGGCTACTACAAGTATAGCTAAAAAACAGTGCCAGCTCTATCCTACCCTTCCAAGAGTACCATTTCACACTGTTCTTCAGAAGTGTGATTTTTAGCATCTTAATATAATACTCTAATTGGCGCATAGATTTCACAGGTGTTGTACAAGTAAAATCCATTATTACCTGAGAAAATAAGCCCACTTTAACAGAAAACAAGTCCAGACACACACAAATTCTCAAAGTAAATGTTTTATATGGTGGTACATTCTAAATTTTGAAACAATTCATCAATTATAAAACAAAACCTTGTAATAGCTGTGCTTAAAAATAACTTGACAGTGTCTAAGCATTTATTCTGTTAGGAAACTGGTACAATAAAAGAAGAGAATCAATGTTTCAGACATTTAAAATTTATTGAATTAATTTAATTGAATCTACGCCTTGGGAAAAATGAGGCTTTAATAAAGATACTTACAATCATCTAAATCTAAGAGGAACACTTCTTGTTTTTTTGGAGTCTTTCTTTCTTGTGCTGGTTTTTCTTCTTTCTGTCAAAATACATGAATATTTCATCTTTCACCGTATCAGGAAAAGAAAAGCATTTAATACTTTTATAAAGCAAGTGCGTTTTTTTTACTACTTTTATAAAGCAAAATGTATCCATTTTCAGGGTTTGGCATCCAGAGAATTCACCTACTGAGAAAGATTTCTTTATATGATTAAACTGAACCTAAATTCCACAACTGAATTTCTGAAGCCCACGTATTCATTTAATATTAATCATTGTTGCTACACAGAAAACATTTGGTGACAAATCAGCTACTTCTGTTGAGACCATTAAAAGAGCTAGCAGCCTTTTTTTTTTTTTTAAGACAAAAGATTTGGGTACTAACACTTCTCTCTTCATATGCAAATCAGGTCAAAATCTATTCACTAAGAAATATAGTATTATTTGCACTTATCTAGGAGCATGGAATTCTGTCCAATTATCGACTGGGATTTACTTAATTGCTGGAAAACAATAGAAAGTTGATCCTTGTCAAAAAAAAATTCAGTTTTAAGCCTTAAGATGAGTTCTAACAGTAAGAATTGGCACTACCCTAAGTAAAGACTAGAGAAGTAATAATCCCAGTACCTTGACAAACAAAGTATTTCCACAAAATTTGTTTCAATACCTAAATAAAAAGTTCTGAACAAATCTTCTGAGTGTTGGCTATACCTACAGAGCATGTCTAGACAATGGTGATTCAGGAAAGAATTTAGCGTGTTACAGCACAGTATGGACTGCCAAGAGGGTGGTTTCGTATAAAGGACTGACCTTGGGATATAGCCAGAACCTCGTGTATCGAACAGTTTTGTCCTCATGTTGTTCCTACCCACTCTAAAGCATCCTTCATTTGTGTCAGTTGAAGAACTCCTTCTATCTTCATCCAATCTGGCTCACTTACCAAACAGAAGGCTTTGCCATTCTCTTAGAAAATATGTTAACTACCTTTAGACCTTAAGACATTGCTCACTACCCAAGCTATTGCAAGTAACTTAAATGTAGTCTTTCCAGGAGTCACACTTTCTAGTTTACCAGTTTCCTCTTCAACAGTACGTGACAGCCAAATGCACATACAAATGTAATTGTTTTACCATTTCTAAGAAACTAACAGGTCTAAGTAAATCAGTAAATCTCCTTACGCCCATCTAGGCCATCATTTCTTGAGCATTTTGGACACTCAGGGTACAAATTTCTAGAAGGGCTTGGAGCCAATTCAGCAGCTAGTACCACTTCTTTTAACTGGAACCATAGAATTAAATGACACCTCTTTTCTCAAGGTGCATTTCCTTTCTTCTGGTCTCTCAGCTTCACAGTCAGTTGCAAACAAATAATAAAATGACTTTATATTTTTCTGATTTTGGGAGAAATTCAATGGTTCCCTTCAAAGAACATGAAAGAAACTAGCCAATGTTCTCACTGTTTGAAGCCATTGATGTTAATGACTACGAGGCTCGACCTCAGCCATGATGACATTGCTTATCATGTTCTTCTTTATAAATCCCATGGCTCAAACAGACGGTAGTCACTTATATAATCCCTACAGATATGATTCAGGTATTCTGGGAGAAGAATCACCTTGTGGACTGAAAAAAACAGGAACCACTATTTTAAAAGTTATTTTAAAATCATCATACTTTGATGGTTCTTATCACTATGGTATTTGAGTCTTCTACTACTGCTGATTTATCTGAAACCTAAAACTCCTTTGGACAAAGAAAATACTACAAAACAGCTTTTAAATGGTGCTGAAGTTATACCATTTCTTACACGTTTTGTCCAGAATTAGTGAAGGACTCTTGCAGAACCAACTTTCTTGAATTCCATTCTGCTCACAACTACCAGACTTTTTTCTTATGTTTATTGGCAAGTCATTAAGCTTATTTTGGCTATTTTTGTTTTAAATCTGTGAAATAAGGACAAATAGCATACTTCATAAGCTACAAGTTCTACTCAAATTACTCATGTCAGAGACACCATTTTGCGACAATCCTTCTCATGAATTCCAAGCCACTTTATAGCATCATTTGGTGAATATTTAGCCCTGAATTTTGGGTTTAGCTGTTATCTCTAGCACTTTCAGTAAAAATTATGTATCACAACTTTTTACCTAAACTAGAAACTCTTCAGAAACCAAAACAGCCTAAAGGAGAACTCAGTTAAACAAAAGGCAAATATATTAAAAATACCCTCAATTTCCAAACTCTTTCACTCTCTGCCCCCACTTATCCACAAGATACAGTTCTACCTTCAACTATGATTAAGGTTCAAAGCTACAGCTTTATATTTGATAAATATTTCCACAGAGATGGGATCTCCCCATCTCCTTTGATTACGCAGCCAATGAAAAGTCTCTAAAAAGTGGCTCAACCCACACAAGAGCCACACAAGGATGAGAATTCTATATGCTTCAGTACAGGTTTCTAAAACATTAGGAGTCACAGCCAAAGAATCCTCTTACTGTTTACTGAAGACAACTAAGATGGGCATTCTAAGTCACAAATAACACCAATAGTATGCTTCAGTTTGCTTCTTCTGTCACAAGTACAAAAAGTACACAAAGCTTAAGGTGTACTTTTATAAGGTGAAATCCATTCCTGCACTGGTATTACTTTGAATCAACTACTTTGAATAATACATCTTTAAAAATGGGGGAAAAAATCCTTCAAGAGAACTTACTTCTTATACTTCAAAACAAAATAAAATGGTCCACAAATAAGGCACAAGTAAAAAATCCTTGAACCAATGTACGGCAAGGAAAACTTTTCATTGCACACTTTATCAGAAGACTGCATTTAATTGTATCAGCTTACTATTAAGAACAAGCAAGCAAACAACTCCACCAAATAGAAAACAAAAAACCCACAAACCTGACCTTACCATCAGGGAAATGTAAAATCAAGAGCTAATTAAATCAAGATAAAGCTAACGTTAAAGTATGGTCATGTCTTATTTCCAACTTCAGTCGAGTATTCAAGCTTAAGAAAATACCGAGCTACTCATATGTGGTTTTGTGCTATATGTACACAAAACCACACATTTTCATGCTTCTATGTATTTCTACATATGGGTATGTACATTAATTGTGTGCAATTCTGTACAAAACACTAAAGAAATCTATTTATGTGGGTCTTGCCTATTATAAACATGATTATTTTTTGTTTTTTCAAAGAAAAGAAAATTGATTGGCTATCTATGAACAATAAACAGCCAATGACTGCAGATATTTCTACTGAGTAAAGAAAGCTTTGCATTTGAAATCAAGACAATAAAAAGGTTCTGACGTGTCTGACATTTCTATGTAACACAATTTTTCATCTTTTTTTTCTTAAAACTAAGCCTACAATATAACCCAAACAGTTTTCTACCAAGAAAGCCCACTATGGGAAAAGCAGAATACTAAACAAAGAAGTTAAGGTATATTCCATCAAACATTTCTCCATTTGCAATTCATCTTGGTAATAGAGATAGAACCTGGTAAATGCATATAGGACTTGAAGCAGGAGATTTCTCTTGCTCAATGCATAATTCATGTGCTCCGCCTGCAAAGTGTGTAAAATGAGAATTTCACACCGCAGCATGAGCCATGGAGATGCAGAGAAAAGGCAGATGAAATCATATTCTGCTGTGCGAATTTTATTTCTTATCCTCCCAATATTTATACAAAACCATCACTGACAATCCAAATGCATTGACAGATCACCCACTGTTTCCATTGTGTTAGCACTTGAAAGGAGATCAGGCAGAAAGATAGACAATTTGTTTTTGTATATTTTTTAAATAGTGGATCAGGTTTTTAACAGCTGAGTGACTGTATTATACTTGTATAAGGAGGTCAACAGTAGCTGATTTTAAAACCCCAGTGTAGAGACACCTACTTATACATGCATCTTTCTCAAATCTGCATTTTGGCTCTACAGTATTTATGCTTACAGTATAATACGTATCTGAACACCTCAAACTATCCATATTTCAAAATTATATAGAAGACTGTAGTACAAGAGACTGACTTTTCTATTCACTGCAGCTCAATTACAGTGAACACAACAGCTTTTTCAAAACAATTTGTCAGGACAAAAACCATTAAACCATTAATAACATATTCAGGAGAATAATCTGAAGTTTTTGTAGTGTATTTTAATGCCAGTAAGTGCATGGATGTATGTAGAAATTAAGCTCCAATGTGAATGTAATCAAACCTTTTTTATTAAGAAAATTTTGCGGAACATGGCAATGGCACCCAACACAATTTATATATATATCCAATGGTAAACATCACCCAACACATCAGTGATGTAACATAGTTCATAATATGTGGCAAACTGAGAAACCATAAAAATAGAGCTCACTAACCACAACTTCTTTTATTAATATGTACTTCAGAAAATATTTTCAGTTTTACTGAAAAGGAAATCCTAAAGCATAATCTCCCCATATAGACGGTCCAAATTAAGAACACACTCCAGCAGAATAAAATAAGCAATGTCTTTTCTAATGACAAACTATCAGAATAAAACAAGCATTTCTGAGAGCCTGGCAGAAACCATCTGCTTCCTGGGTGGTCTGAAAATAAGTCAGGAAGGCAGCAGAAAAATACATATGTGTAGTTCTTGTAAAATGTACCCTGACACATAAGGGGGTCTATATATAAGACTTTAACAATAATGTTCTTTAAAGTTTGTTAAAAATTGTTTTTTCTTTCCAGCTAGGAAGGGGTTATCTAGGTTATCATCAGTTACCTTCATCTATCATTACAGGGCTCAAAACAGGTTTCTCTCAAAGAAATCTATTAATCTAATCAGCATAGCAATCACCTTTAATAAAAAATACCTGTGATTCTCTTCCCCCACCCCCTTATCTGATTACATATCTAAAAACAAACAAGTACCAGAAACACCAGAAGTATAAATGCAGGAATCAAACATGGTTTAAATGGAAACTAACTTCAAGGTTCCAGGGATTAATACCATACACTGAAACAGTCCTCCTTCTTCAACGACGTTAAATAAACTACCCCCTGCCCCTTCACATATGACCATTGCTGTTTACAGGTCATCAGCCATAGCTTGTTGCCCTTATATTAAATGTGCTAATTTCTAAATGAAAGAGAATTTAAGGAACATTTAGCTTCTGCAAAGTGAGCTCTGTGCTATCTTTTCAATAATCTCTTTGCTACTTTTCTTGCTGTCATGCATATAAACCCATTGCTATTTGTTTTAATGTCTTTTGCAGTGTTTAAAAGCTTTGCAATTTTTCCCCTCGATCATTTGACTCTACTCTCATCAAGTCTTCTGTCAACTGTTTAAAAATATTTCTTGTTCCTAACACATTTCTTTTTAGGAACTTCTTAATCAAGTAAGACTTCAGAAGTACTGCAACATTCTTTCCCTTCTCTTAAAATCCAAGGCCTTGACAACTTTCCATTGACTTCAACAATTCAATCCCAAGCTTCTTGGACATTCCAGTTCTCATATTCAGTGTATGTGACTTCACACATTCTGCTGTTTGAAAATACAAAAAGCTTCTTTATGCTAGTAGTCCCCACATATCCTGTGAAAGAACCAAACAGTTTAGAGAACTGTAATGAAAGAAATTATGAACAAGGTGTTGACATCCTGAGAAAAACGGAAAAACACTGCAGAGAGAAGATACTATTGTTTGAATATGGTTTTGCAGTGGCTGCTTAGAACTAAGAACATCAGAGTAGGTATTACTTTCTGGTGAAAAAATATCACGGGCTATGAAAAGGTGCAGTCTGTTACAATTAATTCATGTCCCATCTAGTATCAAAGGAGTTTATTCTGAGAGGATTTTGGTTATATTTTTTGTGCTACCATTTTTTGGCAAGATCCAGCCTGGCTGCTCTAGAAGAAAAATAATTTAGACACAAACGTGTTACCCAATGTGTTACTTGGTCAAGAAACAATGATCAAACCATGGAAACACATCTCCATTTCTCAAATAATACAGCCTCACTTCATCTTTTGTTCTACTTGGTTGGAGAAGGGAATTGATTAAAAGTTAAGGTTACAAATCAAGAGTTCTTAGGCAAACCCATAAAGTTACAAAACAAAGATCATGTACAATATAAGTTCAAGATTTAGAGAAGTAGAGAGCCATACCTCCTTAATTAAAGGAAATGCACACTTTAACAGCTTAGTAAAGTAATGGCCTTCCATCTTAATTGGTCAAAACACACCTGTCCACCAGCTTCAAAAATTTCAAGAAATGCAGCAAAGGATGTCTATTTTGATTATTCTGCCACCTATATAGGAGTCCTGACTGAAATGTCTTGGCTTAACTTAAAATGCATTAGCGTTTCACTTAATTTTCAATACCGCATATCAGTATTAAAACGGAAACTTCTGAGCTACAATTCTACCCTTTAAAATTTTTTAAATAAATATATAGAAAGAAATGCATAGGAAGTATTTGATAATAGAAAGATAGTTGTCAGAAATTCTTCTACTCTTCTTCCCAAACACATTCAGCAAAAAGTTCCTCATCTAGTATTTTTAAATGCAATATAGGTAGGTAAACAGTAATCAATTCATGCCAACAGCATTAATAGTTCTATGATGCTAGTTTGAGTATAATGGACTTTTAAGCTTCTTTTCTTCACTAAGGTAAGCAATTAAATCTTAACTGGCACATGAATGGCTCTGTTGCACATTTTTGCATCCTCACATATTTTTGAAACCAATTTAAAAAAGTATTTGAAAGCTTGCTATTTCATACATGTTTTAAGAAAGCTCACAGATTTTGAAGTAAGAGAACTCTTTATTCCTATCAAACACAGGCAGCAAGTAAAAGTTGATTGCTCATTAGGAATACTAATCCTACTCATCTATATATACACCTCAATGATAGATTCATTAACTGCACTATTCTCAATTCTAAAAGAAAATTTTGAAACTAAGTTAGTATTTCTATTAGAACATCTTCAAATGCTTAAGAAACAATGTACTAACATTTGTTTCTTGGTTTTCTTTCCTCTCAGACCCAGGTACTACAGCTATACTTTAAGATTCCATTTTAATAAAATAACCATCAACATCCATGTATTAAGTTTCACCAGTTCAACAGTAACCTAAAAAAATTAAATTAAAATACAATTAATTTTATGATTAAAG
Organism: Corvus cornix cornix; assembly: GCF_000738735.6. Lineage (NCBI taxonomy): Eukaryota > Metazoa > Chordata > Aves > Passeriformes > Corvidae > Corvus > Corvus cornix. The sequence continues at coordinate 23,542,478 of NC_046357.1, read as the reverse complement.
AATAATATACTATTAGAAAAAAATATTGTGTTCTGTGTATTAAAAAATAGTTAGATTATATTCTTCTTCATCTATATGGAGTAAAAATAACATGAAATTATATAAACTGAAACATGAGGTTTTGTTATAAAAATACTAGCTTAAACTATCAAACTACTTTTGGACTGGTTGCTCTATGAAAAGTAATATTTTTTTCATAAATTCTTGATCTTTTCAGGTATGCATAAAACTACTATCCATCTTCATGCCCACAGAAGGAAACATGGATAGATGGTTAGATACATACGTTCATATTTTATAGAGGTTTTAAAAAAACGTATTTTACCTTACTAACCTTATTAGAGGTAGCATTTCTAGATTTTTCAGATTCAGAGTCACTTTTAGAGTCGGATTCTGACTTGGAGCCTGAAGAACATTCTTCCGATGAAGTGTACTCTGTATCAGAGGAACTGGATGTGCTTGTCGTTTTGGAAATCCCCTTTGCTTTCTTTTTAATATCCTCTGAATCACTATATATTTAAAAAAAAATGTTAAGAGACATGTAAAACCATCTAAGGAATCTGCTTAGGCAATATCCGACATCAGCATTTCAAAGTTTTATTAAATGAGTTTTAAGTCATTATTTCTCCACAATAAAAATCTCAGGTATGAATGAAGAAGTAATTTATTTAAGGCTATACAAAATCATTCTATTACACTGCACAATACACCATCACGTGTAGACTAAATCAACAAAATAGCCAAACAAAATGTGAACATATTAAATATTAAAAATATTATTTGCATGCGTCAAGCTTGTGACATAACAAAAGGGATTGCAGACAACTTTTTAAATAAAGATGCTTTCATACTATTCCATCTATGATAAATAGAATGTTGGTGTAGCATGTTTTTGCAAAGTAATATTGCGTAAAAAAAACCCACCTCAATGAATTCAGTTTATTCCTTTGTTAATTCTTCTAAATAAAACTGCACCACTTAGAAATAAGACCTATAATGTCTACAAATAGTTCAACCCAATAAAGAGTTTATACACAAGAGCTGTATTATATTCCTTCAGTCACACTGAATGCCTTACAGCTTCAGTGACATTGCTCTTCACACAGTTAAGTTCTGCTCACCCTGCCAATGTTGGATTATGTTGGTCTGTGTTAACAGCTACTGAATATTATCTGCCTTGTTCACATCTAATAATACTTTAACTACCAATTAGTAGATTACCCTTTTGTCTCAGGGGGAGTTACTACCACAGGAAATGAAAATTGTTTTCTAATAGTTATCACAGAGGAGAAAAATTAATATTGCATATACAAAAAAACCCCTCTGTTCTTGGATCTGCAGACAACCATTTTATACTTCCAAATCAGGTGTTTCATACACTACCTGATTCAGCTTCCTTCCCAAGACAATAAATTGGTTATTGAAGTGCTTGAAGGTTAACAAGGTCAACAATAATTAAACAAATCTAGACCACTCAACTATTAAGGGTCCCTTTGGAATCATATTAAATTGTTACACATTTTTGCTTAGCTTTAGAAGCAGTACAAAAGAGTGTACTACACTGCATCACTGAGATGGCAATGTTTTTAGATGAAAAAAATACAGAGAAGGAGAACTGAAAATCTAACATGACAGAGATCAAAACAATCAGAGCCAAGTCTTCCTCCTCTTAAGAACTTCCTATGACTGAATTGCCTAAATAAAATGTAATCAAAATTATTTAAAATCAATAACATTTAGGCCATGCCTATCCATGTAACTGAAGCCAAAATTACCTGCCTAAATTTTAGCCAAAAGCATGAAGCAGAAAATTTGAAGCTTGCAAAGCTAAAAATGAAACAACAGTACACTTCACAAAAACAGTCTAATGTAGCATATCTGATTGTTAGAACTATGGTGAAAAGCAGGTACTATCAAAATTATGTCTCAATATGACAACATTTAAAAACTTGTTTGAGGTCAATGACTTAGACAAAAATTCCCTAGCATTTAAATTTTCTTCATGACAACAAAATTATCTATATTTCATTCACTGCCATTCATCAGAAGCTGTAGTTGCATTAACAAATAAGTTGCTGTGAACCCATTATATATATGAAGTTTTTTTTCAATAATTTATCTTTAGCCTGTCTTTAAAACTAGATTTGAAGATTAAAAATGTTACTTTACTGCACATCAGCCAGTTTTGATGGGTAATAATTGTTTATCTTACTGCTTAAAATTTCAGATGTTATTCTAATGAAAAGAATTTACTGGTAACTAGCTTTTTAACTTTGCGATGATGAAAAGCCTGTATTAATTTAACCTACAGATTTCATTTGTTCTGAACAGGAAAAACAATATAAATCACTTTTAAAATCATTAAATCCTGACTTAAATTAATAAAGTCATAATTAGGGCATTATGCTGTGTTTGTTATGGAAGTGGCAAGGCGAGCTGCTTTAATTACTGTCTGTAATAAAAGGAGCAGAGTGTGTACTGCGCCCCAATCAGCGCTGTCAGCCACGACTGAGCTGAGCTGCAGACTCATCAAGTGAGCTGGCAGCAGACTACAGAGTAAAGGGCGATCATGTCTGCAGAGGCCACTTGCTGACAGCAGTGGAAGAAACAGATTCATACAATCCAAGGTATTAGCCCCAATTACTCAAAATTTTAATGATACTTTAAAACATGATAATGCTGTTGATAATAGGCAATCTTAAAAACGCTAGCACTTAAATATCTTACGACCGTTTCCCTTCACAGCCCTTGCCTCTAATATTTGGATCATAATCTTTTTAATATAACATTATTTAGAAAAATCAATTGTCTTAGTTACATAATGGCAAAGTGTTGAAGGACTTAATTTTAGCTCTCAGCAAAATTGCAGCAAAAGGTAATTAAGTGTTTCACACAACTATTTGATCACTTATTCAGCTTCCCAAGGTTACACCAATTTTCAACAAGCCACCCAAGATTTTACTAAAGTCAGAAATTAATCCAAACATAAGAGTAGTCTGATTAATGAAAATATGAACCAAGTTCATACACTGAGTATTACTAGTATACACTGACATCACTCCTTGGCCAATAAACCTCCAAAATAGCCTAATTAAAGGCTCGGCAGACTGCTAACAGGAAGAGTGCTTTAACACTAGTTTCACAAAAAGTTAAAACCATACAAATGTATACCTACCTTTCATCGACAGCTCTACATGTTTTCTTTGCAGCACTTTCTTTGCTGTCTGATTCACTGTCAGTTGATTCTTCACTGGGAGAGGAACTCCCACTACTCTCATCAGTGCTGCCTTCCTCTTTATCTTCCTTCTCACTTTCACTGTCAGACCCGCTCCCTGAAATGAAAACAGCCCTTACAATTTTGTTCTAAATATCTTAAATAATTAGTATTTTAGAAATCCAAGTTTGTTTTAAATTAAACAATGGTTTAGTATTTTAAGATCCACTTGCAAGATTTAGTATTATTTACCCTGTGCCAAAAGCAGGCAAGGGAATTACTTTCCCCTTGTATCTACAAAATTTTTAAAATAGTTTAAGTTAAAAACCTGTCCCCTTCAGCCTACTTTTACTATTACTAAGTATTATACTTTTTCAAATTAGAAAGCCAAATAATAAATTAATTGCATGTGGATTCTTCGAAGTTACATAACCCTATTAGGAGCTGGAGATGACCTCAAATTTTCTAGTCTTTACATTCACTTAGCTGCAAAATTATCTTCTCAAACAGCTGCTTAATTAGATAATCTGTTCTTAAATACCCATAGTGACTATGATTGAATCACTGATTTAAACAAATTATTAATCTTCTAATTAATCATATAGTTACCAAATATTCAAATATCTGAAGTGAGTATATGTTCTATTGTTTCAGAAAGCACTAATTTTAGTGATACAATTCTTAAACATTTTTGCGTATTTCCTCAGTTTAGGAACTGGAAGGAAGCAGATCCATATTCAGATTTTAAGATGCCCCTCTTCCATTCAATTAGATGATGATAATTCTTTCAAGTTTCTAATGCTAAACATTTTCTGTGTCTCCCATAATTCTGGGAGAATTATGATCTTTACCACATCTGAAATATACTAACATCTTCTGAAACAGCTGTCTTGGGGAACTACCTATCTGGCAATAAATGGGGGAACAGTTAAGAGAACCTCTGCCTACTGAACTTGATAGGTAGCTGTTACCCTCTTCATCAATACCCCCATTATAATAAACAGAAAACATCAGGTAGAACATCAGAGAAATACTGTAATACATTTTGCTGAATAAAAGATCATGAAAGACTACACAATTAAACAAATCTGGCCATTTATCAGCACAGCAGCACATGCTATCAAAATAATTCCTCGTCACCACCAAATTCCAAAAAACATTTAGGACTTAAGGTTCCCAACAACCAAGCATCTTGGCACTTTTCGTGCAAACAGCTATGTGCCTTCAGTTTTAACTGGAGTAACAAACTCTCCTTACTCATACTAGACTCCAAGGAGGATAAAAATAGCATGCCAGCTTTTTCACCTGGGAAACGAATCAAAGACTAACTTATTTAATACGGTGAATGTAAAATTTCCCCCCAGTTTATTGAGTTTATACACAGCTCTGGCTTTGTTTGCAATTTGTTTTTTCTTTTATGTACCAGACAGTTCTGAAGATACAGTTTTCCAGGCAATGAAAATACAAGTTGCTTTCCAAACACTTACCTGATGAACTGGTACTGGCAGACTCATCTTCCTCCTCTTCTGATTCAGAGTAGAACTTTTCAGGAGGTTTCTCCTTCTTTGGCTTGCCTAGAATTCCAGTCCATTCCTTTGCCTGTAAATAAATTCCAATTCATGTTTACCTTCGCAACTAGCAATACAAAAATATACACACAACACATGAAGAAAAACATTCATAGTAACGGTATTAAGCTGTTGCTAAATAAATCATCTAAGCAAGTCAAGAGAAGCTATTAAACTTCTCTTACTTTACACAATAAGAGAACTAGAAGTTTGGTATATACTATAAAAGGTGAGATACATCTATTAGATAGTCCAGAAAAAGATTCAGTAAGATAGATTAAAAGCATCAGTAATAATAAATAAATTTCTATGCCAAAAGAACCTGAAGGCTGAGACTTTTATTTCTAGATCCAGCAGACTATGACTAGAATTAAGGTTCAATAGGGCTAGTCACCACCTTTATGATCCCAAATTTTAAGTGGAAAACAGATGTAGACACTGTAGGTAGCCACAGACAAATTATATTTCACTTCCATTGCAATTTGCCAAATAAAAGTAGTTTTTACTATCAAGAGAATGCCAAAATGAGGCAGTATTTCCCCTGGACTTTTTTTCTTTCCATCTACCTCCATGTTACTACAGAAGCAGTGTTAAAATTCAGGACAGGAGAAAAAAGCAAACTGGCAGACAACTCTATCAACAGCATGATACAGGTCTGCCTCATCGACTGATCTGATCTGGAATAACTTCTGAAATAGCTCTAACAGTGACCTGCAAGGCTAAACAGCTCTAGAGGCACACTGGCTTCCTCTTAAACACCAAAAGCTGCTAGGGCTTAAAAAGCCAATATTCTTTTGGATATAAATGACAATTTGCATGTCGAATGCAGCTAAACTCAGCTTCACTCACACAGGCAGTACTAGGGAAACCACAAAATTAATGAAAATGAGATACCCTCCAAAGAATATACTTGCAAAAAAAACCCCAATATGGCTGAAGGATTTTCCTGCTCGTTTTGAGGCTTAAATTGTTGGATGAGGATGTTTTTTACTATGTTGTAGGTGGATGTTATGCCATTTCAGCAATTTCCTGTAATACTTTCTGGTCTTCTGGACAAAAGCACCTTCACACATTCTCTCTTCAAACATTCTGCCAACCCTATCATTTATAATCCTCTATTTGAGCTGATTACCTCCAAATTCTTACCATAAATGCTTTTAGAAGTTTGTACACAAATACCACTTTTCCTGAAACACATATAAGAAGGCAGACACATAATATTACAGTAATAAGGAGAAATGCTTGTTCTATCAGATTTCTGGCCACTGGCTTCTGTAAGTCAGACCTATTTTTTGGAATTTTCTTTGCTCATTCTGTGTGTAACATCTCATATGCAAATTAATTCATTCTCGATTTACTGAGGAAGTCGGCTCATTACAAGGACTGCATGCTTTTCTGTGTGTACCTGTTACATTAATGCCGTGCCTCCAGGAGCACCATCAGCACGCTATATACCAATACGTTTACATTTCTCTTACTGATCAACAGCTTTCACTGGTATTCCAGTAGGACTCTGGTACCTGACACATAAATCACAACTCTGGTACCTAAACATGACTTTGCCTCAGAGTTTATGCTACAGTAACACAAAGCTATTGCTAGTAGGGAACGAGCCCTGTGTGTCAACGCATGACTAGTGCACTTACCGATGACATTTTCCTATCATAAACTTTCCTAATCCTCTCCAGATTATCTGAAATGTAAACCCTGGTCTCTTCCAAACACTTCAAAACATACATAATCTAATCCCTGTAGCTGCTTTTTGTTGTTTGTATTACCTTTTTCAGGTTTTTTTTGTTTAGCCTTGGATTTGTACTCAAACCAACCTTTTCATTTCTGACTTCGTTAGTCCAGCTACACTCAATTAACATACTGCAGCAGAGTGAAGATAAAAGATATGAAATCCGAAGTGAGATGGAGCTGAAAAAAGCCTATTTAATCCACAAGTGAAGCAGAAGTGGCCTACAGTTTTATCTACTTCTGTCATTGAAAAGAACTAGCATCAAGAAAGTGTCCAGATGCTCCATTTCTAAGACAAAATAAGCAACAGGGATGTTCCCATGCATCAATGGCTTTCAACACAGCCCACAGATAGTATTTAAATATTTGTAGTTGTCAATACTCTGTATTGACAAGTGCCTTCAGCAAAGTTACTTTCAGTGACACTGACGTACCGACTCGGCCACGTCGACGTTTCGGACCGAGGGGTCAGGTGCCACCTCTGGCCAGTCGGACAGCTCCAGGTACCCAGTGGCTCGGCTGTTCAGTGTGTGAGACAAGGTGCCAAGCTGGAAATGATCCCGATCTATTAAAAAAAAGGGGGAAGGGAAGAAATACACAAACACTGTGAGTTCTACCACAAGGAGCAATCTTAATCAGGGCTAAAGGTAATTGCCATTGTATTACCTCAAATGTCATGGAATAAATATAAACTAGGAAGCTCTTCATAGGTCAAAAAACTGATTTCAGCCCATAGATTACAATAATCTCCCCCATAATGGTCAATAAAAAAGCTAATCAGTCAGTGTGTTTAGAGGTGTTGCTCTGAAATGTAGCTTCTCTAAAAATTACTTTACTGTGAATATTAAGAATGACAGCACAGTTAAACAATCCATATACATGTCTTGGCACAAACACATCCAGAATTTTAATAGTTTTCTTCAAAATGGAGCTCCTTTTAAAGCTTCAAAACTAGACCTAAGTAAGTATGAAAATTAAAATGCAAATTGCCACAATAACAGAGTATTTTTAATTTAGATAGCCTGATAACCTTTTAATTTGAGAAGACAGTCAATGGATCCTACTATTAAAACAACAGGGAAAATGCAGAGGGAAAATTATAATTTTGGAGAAAAAAAAATCTACAGAGATTCAATTTATTTCAGATTCACATAACATTTGAAATACTCACATTAACAATCTTCTAATAAAGTCCAGATAAAATACTAGAGCTATTTTCCTAAACTGACAATAGGCTTCCTCAAAAGACACAGCTTCTGTTATTTAAACAAAAATTTAAAATCCATATGAATAGGAATGGATCAGTTTGCCAGGGTTTATCATTAGAGAAATGCACTGTGCACCTTGCTTGCTGAAAAGTAAGTAAGCAGACCGAGCATCCTTGCATATTAATCTTTTCTATTTGCTGAGTGACACAATTTGTGAGAGTATTTGAAATGGAATAAGCTGCCACATTCCTTTACACAATGAACATTTACCAAATTACTTTGGCAGTTATACCTTTAAAAGGAGACTCAAGCAATGGGGCAGGTTTTTGTGCCAGAAATATTTTTTTGGCATATTTGCTTAAAGCTCCACTCTTCTCATTCGGAACAATAAGCTGCCTAATAAATCTTGTACGGTCTCTGATGTCGTAGCTTTGATCATACTTGCCGAGATTTAATACATACTGGGTAAGCAATTTTGTCTGTGGAAAAAAACAGGACAAGAACAGAATACAAGTTATTTATGATTATTGATAACTCTGGATAAACATATTTAAAGAGGTAATAAAAATGAATGGTTATGTCAAACAAATGTTGCTCCACAGGGAATATGCATTTCTAAAGCTGCAAATGGAATTCTGCAGCCAAAGCACATGTCCTCTTCTGTATTGGGGAGGTGAATGCTGAGTACTGAGAAGCAGCCATGTGCTAGATTATTAAACTGCTGAAGTGGAAAGAAAGGCATCATTAAAAAAATAATCATATATGGCAAACCCGCTGAAGGGTCTACGTGAGGATAATGAATGTGGAAATACAACTAAAAACATGGCACTCAAAACTTAATCGGAAAAATATGCAGGACATCAAAACATCAGAGGGTATTAGGGGGCTGGCAAACTGCTTCTGCTGAGGTGTGTTTTATGAAGAGATACTGTCCCTGGCATAAGCAGTGTCTGCACTCTGACTGCACTCAGTTACTTTATCCTGAATTATGACCCATTAAAGCAGACACATGAATCACTGAACTGGATTACTGCAAATTATTTGCAGTGCATTTAGCTGTTACTTTTTCATAAAAGCAAGCTGCCGATGCCCTCTAAAAACCAGGATAAAAGACTTCTTCCATTTTTTTCTTGAAGCTTAAAGCCTTCAGTAATATTGGCCATTTATTTATTTATGTAAGAGCGCAACTTATACTATCACAGGTTTTTACAGCATAATAACAGCTTTCTAATTTGATGTCTGAGAATATTAACATGTTACAAATAATTTTAATAATTCAGTTAATTTTTTAAGGTAAGAAAATAATATAAGAAAGGAAGGAGACATAGAAAATGGAAACAATGAAGTGTAACCAGAACAACAGTGCTGAATAGACTGGACTCCACTAGGTATATTTGAAACATGTATGCCACTTCCTTTATATACAAGCAAACAGGAAAAAGAGCAGAAATAACATACCATCCTACGGAAGTAAATTTTGGTACTTCCACTCAGAATGGATGCATAACACAGGGTTAAAAACGCATCATCATGAGAGATTTATTTGCTTTGTAAGAAGAAACAACCTTGCATATATATATTGTTTATCATGCTATTGCTATGACAATAACAGAGTTACAATCATGTGAAAAATGAAAGAAAGAAAAATATGTCCCAAAAACCAGTGAATTTTTTTATACACCATTTGCTAAAAAAAGAGTTCAGATTAATAATTTCCAACTTGAGGAGACAACTTGAAGTTTTTTTCTAGAAATATAAAAATATTTTTTCAGAATACTGATTAACTCCTGTAAGTGAACCACACAGTACACAGCAAATGCTTCTAATTGAAACCCCATCAATACAATATATGTAAGCATTTAAAAAAATAATCTATGGTACCAAAGACTGGAAGAAATTAGTTATTATACATTAGAGTAATATAAAAATATAGTTTAAAAAACCTTCAATGAAATATTTTTTGTTTCTTTTTTCTGATACCCAAGAATGGCTCTGTGAAAAGATATTTTTTTCCTTGAGGTACTGTCTTAGCTCTGGGAAAGGCAAAACTTTCCCATATGCATTTCACAGTTTATGGGCAGCTATTTCTGTATGAGGGTATAAAATTTTAAACAACTGCATCACACAGAGCCTACGTAATCTGCACTCATGCAGGACGTATGCTGCTCAATCTAAATGGAATTGGAAGGGAGGGTTCCCAGGTAGCGTGAATTAAACTAAATGAGGGATACCTCCTGCAGCCTCTGCCATCACTTCTCCACTGTAAAACAAGACAAGACTCCTTGCTGTCATGGCAGAAAGCTCAGGAGAACGGATCATAAAACACAATGGTCTTAGCCTGTGAATTGCTATAGGAATGGGGAAAGTTGAGGACCTCGTCAAAGTGGGCATTTTTTTAGTGAGTGTTGATGAAATTACATAAAGACAAATTAGACAGATGAAGAGTTGGTCCTGAAAGACTGCATTTCCTTTAATGGGATCATTTTCTCCGTGATCCTCTCCCTTTTCCTCCCCCTTCTTCTGTCCCCTAAAATATCATTTTCATATTGTTCAATACAGATAAATACACAAAAAACTTACATGCAAGAATGCTCTGTATCTGCAAGAAGTCTCTTTGCAATTATCATATATAGTATAGTTTTCACAGAAACAGCAAAGAAACATAATTAAAATTTTTTTTTGTATGGTAAAGCAATCAAACAGGCAGAAGATCTTTTCTACATGGAGGTAGCTAATAGAAACAACTATTTTTAATTAAAAACAAAAAAAACCCCTAACAAATGCACTTAAGTTTTTCCAACAAAGGAATTTTTTTAAGAAGCTGAAAATCATTTCAGCAAGCACACTGCTTTGGTGAAATATGACAGAATCTGCATACCATGACTGCTTCATAGAATAGTGACGAAGTATTCTGATCTGTGATATAACACATTTATTATCACATGTCAATATTGCCTCATATCTGGACATGTACATTATATATACATAATATAATTTATTTTATCCCCACACCGCTGACCGATTATTATTTTTTGTATACTTTGTTTTGGCTAGGAGCGTTAGGTTTAGGTCTTTCTAGAATTCAATCATCCTGCAGCAACATTTCAGGAATTTTCTAGTGACAGTAGTTCTATTTGAGGATTTAACGCCTATCCTATATTAGCAGCAGTTAACTTTTTGGTAGATCCCCACTTGAAAATCTTACAATACAGGTTTTACCAACAGATGAGGCTCTACAATGAGAGAAAAACAGTTATCTATCCACTCCTTGATATCATTAGCTTTCAGTAACTTGATTCTTTGGACACACAAGATAAGGCTATTGTGCTAAACCATGACTGACATATCTATTTACACCCTACAACTACTTGGGACTTTTTCTGGTGGGAGTCCTACTATATTAGACATCAGAAACCCATCAAAATCTCTTTATTCTTTCTGCTATATGCAAGAAACATCTTAGGCAACTAGATGACATATTTCTCTTATATGAGTTCCATTTAGACAGCTATCTCGCACACTCAAGATTTTATGACCCTAAGTGTTGAAAAAACAAAGCAAGTTTACCAAATAACACAAGACAACCAGAGGAAACCCTGCCTTTATTACATATCTATCCAGATATAACTGAACCTGAAACTTCTTTAAATTATAAACTGCCTTTGAAAGTTCATGAGGTGATCACAGGATTTAAAGTATACTTTAAATTTTTGTAAGAAATCCTGAATATTAAAAATTATTCTTGTGAATGTGCTTCACCAAGTGTTTGACCATATACTTAAGGAAACTACAAGCAAATAAAGTATTTAGACAAAGGGAATAAAATAAGCAAGTCTTATTTCCTCCAGAACTTTGTGCTTTTCTCCAAACAAGACTTCAGAGATGAGTTCAACCTGCCTTTCCCTCACCTGGTGAAAGATCTCTTTTCATCTATTTGGTCAGCATTGAGTATCTCTTTGCCATTCTACCACCACTTTTCAATAAAGTGGCATTTTATCTTTGAGATTTTCACAGCTCCATTAACTTTGGATGAAAGTGATCAAGTATTCATAAAATTACTATGTCTAATTACTATTACTATATGATATGGAGGCAGAAAACACAGTATTGAGGAGAGGAGAACAGACTGGGCAATCTGGTGTACATGATTTGACATCAAATTTTTAAAATTAAACTGAAAAATGGCTGGACTTTTTAGGAACTGAAGTAATTCCAGGAATTTAATACTGAGTGAGTAAAGAAGAGTTAGTTTCTCCTGGAAATAATGACATAGCTATAGAAAGAGTGTTGCCAGCCTCTAAAGGGAAATCCATGGTATTCTAGTTTGAAAGGAGTTTTGAATCAAGCCACGTCACCAAACCTACACTGTTAGAATTTTTATGTGAATACTTTGACCACTTGAGATAATAACTTATTTTTCCACAACCTAAAACTATAAGAGGAAAACACCCTCTGATGAAATTCATCATTTAGTGGGCACCTCAGGAGACAGTTTCTTCTGCTTTATCATCATTACTGTGTTTGAATATAGCGTTATGCAGCACTTTCAATGATGATTTAAAATGTATTAAGATGTGAAATAGGAAAAAATCCATCACAGGAATCATAATCTCCTTGTATGCAATGGATTTTTGACCAAGTATGGTGTGGAAAAATTTATGTGTGAAATTACAAAAACTACAGGGAAAATTAGTAAATATTATGGGCTAAAAGAAGACAGTTTAGATAGTCAGACCCATCTTTCCTTATCTCAGTCAGCATTTTCAGTAATATGAGCACTGACAGAGAGAAGTCACCTTTTGTTACTGCCCCATTTTAGACTGTGTAAGCAAAGCATTCACTCCTATCTGAATGCATGGCGAGACAGTTCATCTCCCACCTGCCCTACAAAAAAAAAAATCTAAGACAGATCACATCTGTAGTTGGATACAGCTATCAAGGAACAAGAAGATATCACAATTGCAGAGGTGCAAGATCCTGTGCTGTGCAAGCTGTTGTAAAACAAAGAGGTCTAGCAGCCCAGGGAAGTACATATAACAAATATGTATTTCTTCCACATTTGGAAAAAAAATCTTTAATTTTACAATTTTTTACAGCAATAATTGGAATTAGAGTGAAAAATTAGTGTCAAAATGCTACATTCCATAGCCAGTGACGGGATTCACAATGCTGTCACTGAGAAGAGTGAGGCAGCTGGCACCTCTCATAGCTGTTATTTCCAGATGCTTGGAGATCTAAGTTCACCTCTTTGTATTATCTGACATTTTTAGATTATCTTTACTACTAGAGATATTAAAACCCATCCACCCCCCAAGGCAAAATGAAATAGTAAAAACCAAACCAAACCAACCAACCAACAAAAAAAAACCAGAAAAGGGGAAAGCAGTTACTATCTTTAAAACAAGCACTGATGGAAAGACAAAATGAGGCCTATTACTGGCATCTCCTTTTAGATATCCTGAAAAAAAAAAGAGCAGCTTCTTGTTCAAAATGACAGTATTTTCTTGAAAATTCTGGTTTTGGTTTGAGAAAGCATTAAATATCATCAGCAAAATCTCCTACCTGGTATTACTAATACAATTTACGAACCTTCTATATTTAAGTGAATTGAAAATTTCACAATTTCCCAAAGAAAGACCGATACAAAAAAGAGTGATCTCATCACTACATTCACATTCACGATCCAGCACACACTTAAAGACTCATGGTTAGATTCACCCTGTTATACTTCTTCAAAACATACGTTCAGCTTTTTTTCATAGAATAGTATGTACTAGGTTTGGTTCCTTATATAGAAGAAATCATTACTGATCTATACAGACTGTACAAAACCTGCCATGACTCTAAATATGTACAATACTGAGTTTAGGCTTACCTGCTTTGAATTTGTTAAATAGAGTTTTGCACCCAAATTTAAGATCTGCAGCTTTACAAGGTCATCTTCATTAGTGAAGCTCTTGGCTGTCTTTCTCAGAACATCAGGTGCGATCTTTGGAACCCGTTCACAGTACTCGCCGATGAGCCAGAGAATGCTGGCTCTGGCTACCGGAACCTGAGAAAACATTGAGCACTCTAAGTTACCACATTCACAAAGACTACTTGCATACTTGTATGTGTCTGTGTTCAATAATGAGTTAAACAAAATACTATTTAAAGACAATTGCCATGCAAGAAATGCAGTGTGAATACAGCCACTGTGGTAGACTCACTATTCATACAAAAGTAAAGTAATTCTGACCCAAACCCCATGCATTAGAGGTTGATGATATAGAGGCACAAAGAAGCAACATGTTGATGCTCACAGTACAAGCTGATGGGAACTGGGAACACAGTCCAAGCCTTCAAGATGTGGTTGTGAATTCTTGCCACCAGGTTATGCTAAACACCATGTTGAAACAAACCAGTGCTTTTTTTTTTACTATATGCATACAGAAATGGTTTCCAAAAGTACAGCTTTCTCAGATCCTGCCTGTCTAGCTTAGACCCATATGGATTTCTTTAAGTTGATTTCTAGCTTTCCTTCATTTTTATTCAGAATTTTATGACACTAAGATTTGTATTTTTTCTAATGTCTAAGACCAGCTGAACACAGAATTTTGGTGATACGGAAGTTCAAAATTGCAATTTGCAATTTCTGAATAGGATCTACCATCATAACTGAAACACTTCAACCAAAAAGTTCATACAGGTCTTACTGTTTTGGAGCTACTCAACAGTATCACCGAAATAACTGGCAGTAGCAGCTTTTAGACGAACTCCCAGTCTTTGATGCCGAGTTCAGAAGCACAGTAATGCCAAAAACAGAGGGGAGGAAAAATGGAGAAGCACAGAAGGAAACAGAAACTCATGCTCCATGCAGTTTAGCTCGAAGCAGTTAAGATTCAAATGAAATAATATACATGTACTCTTGAAAAGGTGAGCTAGCCTGCATTACCTGGTGATTAAAAATTGTATCTGCGTTACATAAATCCCTTTTCTCCTTCCTTGAGCAGAAGGAAGAAAGAATGCAGAAAGTTCAGAAGCATGTCTTGCATAGTGTCTACAGACTGTGTTGCTCTAACGTTCTGTACAGATTCTTGCTCAACAGAACAATGTTGAAATGTCAGGGGAAAAGCATAACTGTTCTAGTCTATCAAAAAACTGACTGTAATTTAGAAAAAAAGAAAACCTTCCACTGCAATTTCAGCTAATTTTATTGCTTTTTCTGCAAGGATAAAAACCACTCATACTAACATTTTTCATTAGTCCTTACACTACACAGTGATCTTTATTAATAAGCTTACAGTTAAGGCAGGGTGAGTTTTGCCTTAGGTAACATTCATAGGATATACATGCTTTAGAAATGCAGCACTATGGTTCTAAAAGCATTAATTCTTAGTAACTTTAATATACGCTTTAATTACTTTTCCAGCATGTCTGTTATTAATATGTGAATATCTGTTTCTCAGAATTACAGTGGGAACCAACTATTAAGTATCTTACTCAGTAATCTTGCAACATTTGAAAGTACTACTTACGAAAGTATGTTCTAAAAGGGTAACACGGCCCAGTAAGCCTACTAAGGAAATACTAATCATGTTCACAAGAAATTTTAATGGTTAAATGTGCTCCAAAAAGTTTTATTGCTCCAAAACGTTTGGAAACAACTCGGAAGGAGGTCGACTTGACAATATTTGCCTCTGTACTTGGCATGGTTGCAAATACATATGCCAACAAAAACATAAACCAGCATGTCATTGGGAAAACAGAGAACTGCCTCCACTGAAAGAAAAAGCAACCACATCATGGATAAGCAGAATACAGAGTCCAACAACAATAACAAAAAGTCCTGCAAGAGACAAAGGCCAGCTCTAAATATGGAGAAGAAATTTAAGATAGAGGTAACATAATGTATTGAGAGTGGTATAACACAGTGATTTATCACATATATGTAAATACTGATCAAGATACAGATGAATTCTTTTATGTGAGTTGACAAAAAAATTAAATAGCTTTGGAATTTACAGTACATGAGAGATGAACATGCTACTGAACAACTGCTATGTATAAAAACTTTAAATGCAGTCAGAGTATGTTCATCTGCAAAATGGTAAGACTGATGCCATTACTGTACACTGATTTCAAAAGGGAAAGAGGTTATTTCTAATGTTCCAAAGGTTACACTGCATTAAGACCTCACACCCAATCTATTATTTTAAATTGGGCTAAAGAATAGTAATTGAGTGGTACATTAAATTTTCCAGTATTAGAGCAGTTCAAGTTGCCTACTGTACAGATAGATACCTCTAAATAAGAATATATAGGCAACTTCAGATTTCAGTTATGCTAGATTTATTTTTCTAAAATATTTCATTACAGACTTGTTAAAATACTAAAATTCTACAAGAGATCACCAAGTACCATAGTTTGGGCAGCAGCCTATCAGAAACATTATTTTTTATGTTATTGTCTTTTCATAAAGCAAAAATAGCTCACAGAGCAGACCAGTTTCAGTAATAGCATTAATAATGACATGCAAATATCATTATTATACTTTTTCTAGTGAAGCCCAGGACTACACTTTAAAACCACAATGAAATATATTTAAATATATTTAAATAGTGTGCATTTAAGCACAGTGTTTTATTCTTCAAGTTTTTTTCCCAGTTTGTAAAACTGAATTATTAGAGTAATAAACTAGTTTTACAATGTTAAATACATAGACTAAACAAAGCCTAATTTGAAAAATAGCAACAATGGAAGACAGACATTTCTTGTGAAATTCTGCCTTTTAACCAGGTGGTTAGCTTACTAAGTAAATACTGCATATATATTAAACATAATTTTGTGCCACAAGAATCAATACCAATTAGAGACTTTTTGAATCAAACCCTGAGCAGAAGCAATTTTAATGAAAAGTGTATGTTGAACTGATGAACCCAATGTTTCTGTGTCGCTGGATTCATTCAGGGTCAAAATCACACAATATTTTCAGACTTCTTTTTCCCTGTTTAAGTCTACCAGTTTCCAACCATGTAATATCAAATACAAGATCCTGCAGCTGTTGTTTCCAGGGCACTCAAAACAGCAAACAAGAAACGAAGCCCCTTCTAGACCTTCACTGCCTTTTCCAGAAGAGCTTAAGTAGGGGCCTTGAACTGACAAAAATGCAGGAAATAATACTTTCATTATTCAGCCCTGCTCTGCATTATCCTCAAAGGCAAACAGGATTGTAAATTACTTTGCCTGATGTTTTATTCCATATGGCCCGAGCAAGTGGTTAAGTGCACTTTTTAAGCCTTTAGTACCGGGAGGCAGCATCTATGGCCATTTCAACCCATTACCTGTCTCAAGGAAAATAAATAAATGGTTAAAAAAGAAAAAAGAAAAACCAGCCAGACACTCCCCTCAAGGCTGGTTACTTACAGCAGTTAGAGAAGGATATTACAAAGATTCTACAGATGGCTCTAAGCAGCACAATTGAAATACTATTGAAAAGTAGTTCAGCTCTCAATATATTCACACAAAACACAAGGGTGAAGTACAACTTAAAATCACCAGTTCTAGTTATTCACATCTGTCACAAAACGAGAGTTATTCAAATTACAAATTAGGTGTAATTTTCTGCATCCAGAAGAAAATTTGCATAGCCAGCAATTTTTAAAAATTTTACTTCGAATCAGAAATGGAAAAAAGGATAAATTTGATTTGAAATGTCAAACTGACAAGAAGAAAAGGTACATAGGAGGAATAGGAGCAAAAGAGAAGTATTTGGTTTTTGTTTTCAAATGGTAGACCTTCAAGAACTCCTTTATTTTTTGAACATCTACATATAAAATTCCTTTAAAACTGAGTATTTACTGGTGACTGCACTTCTTATACAGTGTACAGATTTTTTTAAAATTTTGTTTTACTCAAGCAGCATATTTGCTTCAAGTTCAGTGTCTGGACACAATGTCCCAGAGGCCACATATTGCTCTCAAATTCTAAACAATCATGTAGATATTAGAGTCAGTAAAAAAATCATCAAATTATGAATATTGTTCATTAAATCATTACCAATAAAAAGGTTTAAAAATGCATTACTAAAGTGTATCCTAAGTAAAAGAACGTGGCTAGAATCTGAAGCTTGCAGAACTGAAATATATACAAACATGTGGATGCCATACTTTGTGATACCTTCTCAACTCTGCAAGAAAGGAGAACAAAATTAAAGAAAGAAAGCTGCCTGTTCTGTGAAGCCTTATCAGAAATATAGCTACAAGCAGTATTTATGTAAGACTAGGAAGTCAAGTTTGTTTTCAGTGGATGAATGGACAGAGCAGTGTTAAAAACTGTGAGTCCACTATTTTTGCAATAAGAATCCCAAACCAAAAAAGTAAATAATAACACTTAATTGCACCCATAAGTGACATGATTTTCCTCACATATTAAGCTCTTCAAAATTACATGCCACTATCTTATTTTTGCTCTGCATTTGCAACACCTTATCCCATCAAGAAGTATTCCTCCTCATCTCTAGATTAGAAAACACTTCAGACTTGTTTCATATTCTTGCTCGTATTCTAGAAGGAACTAGGAATAAGTCTGTAATAAAAAACAAGAATGTCAGAATTCGCCAGCTATCAAAAGAAAAAACTTGCCTTAGTAGTACTGTAAGAGAAAAATCACACCAGAAGTCAAGATTCCCATCCCCCAGACTGAAGTCCTTACTGGATACAATGCACCATAATAAATTCTTTTTCTAAAAAGAAAAACGCAGAAACGAATTTGGAGACTACTCGCCTTGGAATATTAAGAGCAGGATGCAAAAATATATTCTACACATACTGATGGACTCCAAGATATTTCTAGGGAAAAATGTATCTTGGAATCATGAACGTTCTCAGAGAGCTGTAGAACTGTTAAGTCAGAGTTCTGCAGAAGTCAGAAGGCAGAAAATACCAGGAAAGTGAGAGATAAAAACCACAAAACAAGCAGTATCACTATGTCGTTGCACAAGATTTCTCCATATCTGACTACTGTGTATACTTCTGTTCACCCCACTTTAAAATCCACACAATTACCAGGAAAAGGCAAAGAGAAGAGGGAACAGCTCATCAGAGATATGGAATATGAGGAGAAATTAGAATCTTTAGATTAGTAAGCATAATAATGATGTGGGCAGCAAACAGAAGCTTCCAGCAATTGGCTGAGATGTGCTGGAGGTGCACCACACTGAACTTCTCTTGTCTTTAAAACCCTTTCCCTAAAGCATCAGATTTAGCTGCTGCTGGAGATGAGACTACTAAGAGGGGTTTTGAACATACCCTTCTCTAAATGGCCCTTTCCCACAAGTATATTTTTTAAACTTCTGTCACTCTAAAAGCTGTACACACAAAACTAATTAAGCCTACTTCAGAGTGAATACCTAACACAAACGAGCACTACTCTGATCTCCAGCCCACAACTTAGCAAGTCATTAAATTGTAAAGCATGACAACATTATTAACACATTAACAGCTAAATGGAGATGTTTTTATGATTTTTAAAAATGGAAGTTTAAAGAGATTCAATTATTCTCTTGTTTAATGTCTTCAGGACACCATCAGACATGCATTTCTCCATTGCAGCCTTTGAAGGGTGTGAGGAAAGGAGCTGGAATACCGCTAGATCAAGCTGTACTATGCACAGGTCTAACTACTCAACAAGTATCAGACACAAAAAGATCTTTGCCTGGGCACACCTGAGATAAAAGTTTAAGGTACAAATGAAAACACACAAAAATACAGGAAATGTTTTCAGATATGTAAGAAAGAATCAATCAAAGGACAAACTGAAATAGACCTGGTCTTTACTGTAATTTAGAGTCAGTGATATGTAATTAGCAACAGTATCTTATTTTGATGTGAGCAATTCAGTAGGATTTATTTTCTTTGTATCAGTTACAAAGTGATCATCAGCAGTCAAAGATTTATTTAATTTTTCAGTAAGCAATGTTTCCTTTTTCTTTTAATACTCCAAACTTTGCCAAATTCAGCTATGGAGAAAAGAAGGTTCACTGATTTAGAAACTGCTCCATTATCAAAAAAAAGTATAATATTATGAAACTAAATAGTTCTATTTATAGTCTCTACAGAAAAATAACTGTTGACAGATCAAAATCTGGTATGTCTGGTTAAGGATATAATAGATAGCTACTGGTTGTCATCCCTATACTCTAATTTAGGATAGATCACTAAATGTTTTATCAATTACTGGACCTGTGAGGAAAATTTGGGAACTAAATATTTGCATACCTAAAGGTCAAATAAATCTAAAGACAGATAATAGAGAATAATTCAAATTTTACTATTAAATAACACAGAATCTCAAATACCCAGAAGATAAAAATGCAACTTCAAGACTCACAGCAACACACTCACAGCAGCATGTCTGATACCATGAAAAGGTCAGGTAATTTAGGGAAAAAGGTTAAAAATAAAACTTTTAAACTCCACTCCAGATCACAAAGACAACTAGCTAATATAACTGCTTATTTTCACTTCAATTCACACACTCCACATTCTAAACCCGCTATTCATCCTGGAGAACCAGGATTAGCAATATTCAATATTTCCAGCGATCTCTTTCAAAATAGCTTCCCAGACCTAAGGCACAAATTGGAGCCATCTGATAGCTTCTATTTCTTTTTCATTAAGATCACGAGAAACTGTATATTTCAAAAATATAAAATTATTTTGTATTTCTCTAATACACCTGCTTCTATTTACAGCACAAATTTTAAGGAGATAAAAATCTCAGTATCAGTCAACAAGGAAAATAACAGAGTGTGAACAAATACTCACTGTAATGTTATCCAAGAGTTTGGCCATATGCTTAATAATTTCACCATGGTGTGCCGGCTGGGTTTGCAGCAGTTTCTTAATGACAACAACACTTTCAGCAACTACGATTTCTGTTTGAGACAAAACAAATTATTAATTTCAAAAGCATTTATGCAAAAGAAAGGGCCAGAAATAATTGATTGTAAAAGATGTAAAAGCTTCCCAAAAACACTTCACAGAACTGAATTATATTCATTTGGTAAGAAAGACGTAAACCATTCTACTACGTAATATAAATTCACCTTCCTGAATCAAGTCCTAACCAGCAAAAAGAGGACACAAACATTCTAAATTTAAAAATACCAACCTAGTACATACTTGTATGAAACTGCTTTTTAGTGCAACTGCACTTCATATTTTTCCTATGAAATTGAGTAGCAGTGTAAAAAAATCTGATTTTCATTAAAATTATGCATATTCAAAAGTAATTTGCAGTCTGCAATGAGAATAAAAACGCATTAAAAGTAACAGCACATTCATACGCTAGAGAAATATCTTAACATCTCCTTTGCATTTTTTCACCATCTAAACAGTCTCTCTCAGGTCTGTAACCCAATCTCTAGTACATTCAAATGAAGCTTCTAAATAGCAAGCTGTTGAAAGATTCATGCCAAAGTCATGCACTGGAGTGCTTAACTACTGCAACAAGTAACATTCACAGCCTGATCAACTTGTATGAAATGTACAATCTTTGAAGCTGAAAAGACCCCCCAGGTGCACAGGCATGCTTCCATGCAAGAGTAAACTCATGCAAGGGAAAAAGAAGTCTAACTATCATTTGTTAAACAGAGGTGTTCCTGCATTTCTGCTTGAGTTAATCTGACACATGGACCATTCATTCAGCAATCAAGCATGCTCAAGTTTCAATAGAACACTACGGAGAAGAGATGTCCAAATTTTGGGGGGTTGTGGGTGTTTTGTGGTTTGGGGTTTTTTTAAGAAAGTAAACTTCTTTATGGAAGAAAGGCTTTTCAAAAGCTCTGAGCATATCATTACACCATATGTCTTTGAAATACTTAGATTTTAGCTTGTAGCTTTTTGTGTCATCCTTTATTTGACATGACAACTGTCATTTTTCTAGACTAATTTCTTGAAGCAAGGTTAACATCTCAAGGTCTTCCACAATCCTACAGATCAATTTAATTTACACTGTATTTTTCCAGATATTAAAATAGGAAGACAATTCTTGAAACTTGAAAATTACAATCTGTAATATTTATAAGTGGGAACCATTGTAATGGCAATTTTTATCATTCAGCATTTTGCAATAAACTTAACAGCTAAGAAAAATAAAACTGAACCAAAAAAAATGAGTGGACATGAAGTCATTATTAAGAATACTTGCTGACAACGTAGAATTGACTATGATAGTATCAACTGCAGTAGATGAAATGTCACCATAGGAACTACTTTAATGCAAACTGTGGGAGCAATTTTAAAGAAAATAAGCCAGAATTGTAAACAAGTATACTAGCATGGTTTTTTTACACTAGTGTAGATAGTGGGGAAAAAAGTACAAAAAAAATCAAAATGCATTTGTATTAGAATAAGGACTGGCATAGTCCAAAAAACCCAGACTCTGTGAAGCTTGCTTTGTGCACACAAAGGATCCCAAAAATAAGCATGAAATACAAAACAAACAGTTAGGTTCAAAACCATAACAAACTGCAGCAAAATACTAGAAGGGGAGATAAAACTGCACTCTGAATGTGCAGTAAGAAATTTTAAAATGTAACTCCTACTAGAATTATCAAAGAGAAAGTACATACAAGGCAATGATAAATGAATACAAGAATTTTGAAACAATGTAAATCATATCTAAAGGATTATAAAAAGTAAATTAAATTCTTAAAATAAAGACTGAAAATCACAGAAAATCTGATCAGGAATACCTTTATCAATAAAGAAGGCTACATGAGGTATCAGCAGCTTCAATTTTCAAGTCATAGTAAATATCTTAGCTTCTTCAAACAATTTTGAAGCAATGTGGAAATGACTAAGTAGGGTAAACTCTGAAGACTCTCTGAAGCCTGACAAGTTCTCAAAAAGTTAAAATATACTCAGTCATACACTGTTCCATTTTGTCAAATAATGATGTATGCAAAAAAATTAACAAGGCAGCAGACAGTAAATTGTCAGGACCAAATTAAAGACTTCTCCATAATTGAGAATTTGGCTGCATTATAACAGAACCTCAGAAAATGACCTCAGCATGGGGTGTATTACCAGAGAATGTTCAAAAGCTGGATTCTGAAATACAACATTTTAAATCATTAATATTGTATCAAATTTTCTTCCACCTACATTAACCCGTCCTTGCAGCAACTAGAACACACAAGCAAAGACTAATTTTTCCACAGTCTACAGTTTGCATAACCACTTTTTCTAAAAGCAGCGAAACTGCATCAGCTGTTTCTGGACAGGAAGCGTAGAGAGGTGGTGGATGTTCCTTCCCCAAAAACATTCAAGGTCAGATTAGATGGAATTCTGAGCCACTTGGTCCAGTGCAAGGTGTCCCTGCCCACGGCAGGGAGGTCGGACTAGATGAAATTTAAAGGTCCCTTCTAACCCAAAACATTCTCTTTTTAAAGTTACTAGAAGGTTATGCAAATGGTTAAAGACATTGCTAGAAGGCGACCACTAGAGCTAATTACTCAGACAGACCTAACTTTCTGATTTTCAGAACTAGCCGAAGTTTAAGCTTTTACCTTGTTAACTTTTCCATCCTTATAACATAACTAACTAATCTCGGAAACCCTATTAACACATATAAACTGAATGCTACAAGTCGCTTGTCTTTTATACCATTCTAACAGTAATTAGAAGAGATATGTAGTAGTTACCTGATGTATTAACAGTTCCAGGGATTTTATGACTTGCCTGGTTTTGTATAGATTTGTAAGGCAAAAAATGTTTTAGCTACACATTCCACAGTCATGCTCACATTCAACCTGCAACTTTCAACAGAAAATGAAAGTCACCCATCTAAGAAAAACCTGCAGGATTTCTAGTATGTGCAGTACAGTCAGACAACAGACTTCCTATAATCCCATCTGTCTCTTACATCTAAAATGACTTATGTCACAGTGGGGCCAGCAGTCAGCTGAAACTATCGATACAATTGCTTAAAGGAAAGGCATCAGTCAAATGCCAAATGTCACATAACAGAAAGAAAATAACTTCTTTTTGTACTTCTTTCAGCAGATGAGGAAGGAAAATAACTCTCAGTCCTTAACACGGCTTCACAAAGAACAGTCTCTTTAGGAGTTAGTCAAGTTTAGCTTGTGATAATCATTCACCAAGGTGACTCATCACTGATATTCCTAGTTTCTGTTGTGCTTCTGTAGTTCAAATGTTGCTGGGTTTTTTGCCCCACATACCACAGCTCTCCTGAATAGGGGAAATCTGACTTTAAGTCACTTATAAGCAAGCAAAGAAAATTTCAAGAGCAGTTCTTGACTTCCCCAGAGCCTTGTTTCTGGAACAATACCCTTCCTCTCATCACCCAACCTGAAGAATGATTAACTGTAAAGCTCTTATGCCAGACACAGCCATGGTATCTTCATGTTGGGTTGTATCTACAGTTACAGAACAAGCACATGAAATCAGAAGGAGCTTTTTGCACAAGCTTGGTCTTCAGGATTCTGTTTTGGTTTGGTAGAATTAGTATGAGCACCTCTCTTCTGCACTCAAGTGAATTCTTCATAATAAGAACATAGTACAGAAAAAGCAGAGCTGACTCTGCTTTCACAGAACTCAGAACCTGCTGGACCTACCAAGCTACATAAAGCAGCAAGACTACTTCCAGGCTTCGAATGACCACGAAAGAAGCAGCAGAGCAAATAAATTGCTTGCACGCTTTAAGAGTGAAAGTTGGGGGAAAGCAAGATTAACTAAGACTCTTAAAGCTATTCTCCTACACTATGCTAAATCTCTTTTTTATTCCCTTACCATGCCAAAACTCTTATGATCAGTAAGCTGTGACTATCAGTAATTTCCTGCCACCTGGGGAAAGGTACCACGTAAATTATGCCATTCTATCCATTCCTTGAAAGAAGGAATAAAGACACTGCAGCTATGGTAAAGCAATTTGCCAGCTGCCAGGTTTAAAAGATCCTCAATATATCCTTTGCAGTCTTTCAGAACAGTAAGCACAAGAAGATAATTTTATTTGCTAGACAACTACTTAGAAACAGACATGAAAACTAATCTTGTTGAGACAGACCTTTGTATACATGCACATGCATATGTGTGTATACATAAATATATACATATTTATACATATTGAATGATTCTGAAAAAAATATTAAATTGACAATCAGCGATAAAAGAAGAAGAAACTCTCTCCTCTTATCTTGGTTCCTTCTTGGCAAAACAAAAACAAAGCAAGAAAACAGAAAGAAGGATTGTCAAGCATCAAAATCAGTATTCTGAAATGACAGTTTTACTGTTCCATTTTAAACAGAAGAAATATGGGGATTTGTACAAGCTGAAGGAAGCCTACTCAGAGGAAGAGTGCTAGAAGAGTTAGACAGAATCAAGAACAGCCTTTGAAGCTTGTATTTTACTATGGTTGTTATTGAATATAATACAAGAAGGTACACTGTGCAGACATGGCTTTGTAACATGATATGGGAAGACATTTTAAACAGAGCTGATAATCAGAAAAGCTTTAACAGCAATAAGATCTACAGCACTAAGAAATGAAAGTCACATATATTAAAACTACAAAGGTATACACTGAGGCCACTCACAAATTTCTGACACATCATGAGGTGGTTGAGAAAGACAACTCAGTTCATAAACCAAATAAGAGAAAGCTCTATGTGTACTAGTGTGTCACTGGCCAAATATGTGCTGCCAAAATGATGACCCAAATAAAGGCCTTCTCAGGATTACCATGAAAAATATGTCCAGGAGATACAGACAGGCATTAATGCTGCTTTTCAAAGCTGAGAGCAATGTCAACTATGTTCTTTGAACTATTCTAATTGCTCCAGGACACGTCCCAAAAATCACACTTTTTCTCCTTCCTGGCATTATTTATTAACACCTATTACTGACTTCTTATGAAATAAGAATCTGCCATATTCATTGGTAACTAGTAAGGATACACAATATTAACAGGTATTGACTTACTGTGCTGCTATACCCTATTTGACTTTATCGGCTCCTTGTTGTGTTCCTTAGTGATTTGCAACTTTGTTTCACTATCCAAAAACAACAGAAGCCTAGAGTACAAAATTAAGCCAAATCTGGGGCCATTTTCCTAAAACTATTAAATATGTGTTTTCAGTTAGGCACTGATGCACTAAAAAAAAAATTCCAAGCTTTCAGCACCCTCTACAGGCTAACTGCTTTGATGCAACTGAACTTGTAACTATTGCTACCTATGATAATCAAAACAGCATACTTTAACAATCACAGCATTTTAAGAAAAGTAGATAAACATGAGGGCCACAAGGAACTCGTTTCTCTAACAGAAGAGAAAATAAGTACTCAGTGAACATCAGAGCCTTTGGAAGTGCAGGATTTTTATCCAGTTGCGTCAGCCAAATTCTTAAAAAAGTAAACTCTCACTTGCTTTTAAACGTGATCTGAAGCTGTGTGTGGTTCTCTCCAAGAAAACGCTTCATGCCATCAGCTACTAATACAACAAAGAGAACTTGAGCTTACCATCCCTGTTGGACAGCAGACAGACGAGGCCGTTAAGGCAAGTGTCAGTCACTTCAGTGATGTTAGTTGCGCATCTGCCTATAGCCTGAATCGTAGCCGCAGCAAACTGTTTATCTTGGCTTTTTACGTAAGTCTAAGGAAGTAGGATTTTCATTAGTCAGTATGTAACTCTTGTCAACCAAAGACTTACCGTATTATTTTCATGAGATAGACACACTGTATAATAAATTAAACTTAGAAAGCTACATTGCACATTAGAAGCTGTACTTTTTTTACCTCATTGTCACAAAATTTTAGAAGACATCTTCTTGAAAGCTTTGGTCACCCACAGCCATGCAAACTCTGATTTCAAGAAAGCTTGGGGCAGGGGGCAATTACCCAAAAACAGCCATAAGTTTATGTGCAAGATTGGAGGAGTTGATGAGCTCTCTCTTCAGAGAGGTTTCAGTTCATTTAACTAGGAGCATCTGTGAAACTATGAATAACCCACCTGCCTGAGAACCAGTACCTTTCACAGAAATCCAGCCAGAGAACTGAAGCAATGCAAATAGACGTCACAAGCAAAGAGGAAAGAAAGAAGGCCAGATGCTGTTTCACAATATAGGCAGAACATCTTGATGATACATAAAGATATTGGAGACAATACCATTTCATCAAATAACTTACGGAAATGAGGTTTGGCAATAAATGCTAATGGCCAAATAGTGCTAAAATTAAGACCCTATCATATAGTGACTTCCAGTGTCAGTCAAGTTGCTGGCATTTGTGTTTAAGAATATGGAATGATTGAGTTTTTCTCATCTTTTTTTTTTTTTTTTGGTAGGTGGAAGGAGAGTGAAAAAACATTTGAACTCCTTTCCATATACAAATAGCTCCCTTATCCATTATGGTATGAGATGGTTTCATTTCCATTTTTAGAACATTTTATCTTTGAAAATACTTTAACTTGAAACATTTAAGCCTAGAAGAAATATCCAACAATGGAAAAAGAGATCATAAATATAAAAAGAATACACTTTTGCACAAACCTGAAATTCTCGAAGCAGAGTTGATATGTTGGCTTCATTTGCTAAATTTGTCAAGATTTCAAGCTACAGGAAAAAAAAATCAGATATGTTATCAAAAGTTAAACTAAAATATTATAAACCACATGTACACTATACTATTATGCTATATAAAATATATTTTTAAATATATTACATATTTGTTTAATATAATATTTATTTAATATAAAATATATTAAATATCCATTAAAAATACATGTATAAAAATATACCACTCAGAATTCAATAGGGTATACCAGATATCAGTATAAACTGGTACCAGCATTGCGCTCAGGAGGCATATTTTCCTTGCAAGGACTACAAAGTCTACAAAGCAGGACTTGAGGGTTCAGTGATGCATTTTTTATAATCTCGAGCTTTAGTGTTGCATTGCCTATCAAATGGGCTTGAAATATTTCTGTCAGCTTTCCAATGTCACACAACAGGCCTTAGCATGTAAGAACCACATGACAGTGTAAGAAGAAATAACAGAAGTCACAACTGCATCAGGAGAGAAATAAATTGCCCATTATATTCAGATGAACTGTAGTAAAGGAACTTTAAACTCAGGAAAGAAACATTTGCATCTATGACACTCATCAGATCTTAATCAACATCAACAACATCAGACCCTGCAAGCTCTCCTCTTTGTTCCTGGTGAACAAAAGGATGATATACAACACTTGGCATATATTGTTAAGATGCTATACTTCCAGGCTGTTCTAACTTTGAATGAAGTAAACTGAAAACACAACCCAGTCTCTCCAAAGGGAAGTTGTGCCTCAGAAATATGTTGGTATTTTTTGACTTGGACACATCCAGAAAAGGATACTCAAATGATACAGTCTACATGTACTTTAAAACAATTTCATAAGACATATAATTGAAGGCTCTTAAAGATATGTATCTAGAATAGCATAGAAAGCAAGAGGATAAATGAAAAACAGGAATAGGCAAGAGAAAAGAAGACTATTTTATAGTATAGGGTGGCTATCAATGGAATACCACAAATAGCTTTGCTGGCCTTTTTCACATATGAGTATGAAAGTAATGAGAAGACAGGTGACAAAGTTCTCAACTGATGCTACAGTTTTCAGGGAAATGAAGCCAAAGGCTGACTAAGGAAAGCTTTGTAAAAACTCCAGATAGTAGAAGACTGATTAATAAAACAGAAGAAAAAAAATCAACACATATGTCTGCAAAGTAATGTTCATAATTGGGAACAAACCTTAACTGTATAGAAAATGAAAGGCTCTGAGATGATGACAACTAATTATAACTGAGAATTTGTGGTTAAAATAGATAACCATGAAAATGCAAGCTCAATGCTAACCAGTGATAAAAAAGCAAACTTGATGTTGGTAAACAAAAAAACCAGAAATCCAAACAGTACAGCAGATGAATTTAAGGGTGTTCCTACATATTGATTACTTCCATGGGTCTCATCATTCTATCTTAAAGCAGATAAGACTTGAACTGCAGAGGTAGGAGAGGGAGAAAACCACAAGATTTTTTAATGTAGGTACAAGTTTAGCGTTTTCTAGATTTTTCAGCCATCATGAAACAAATGAGACAAAGAAAGAAAAAACCACAATTTTTACTTCTCCACTTCATCTCCATTATATTACTAATTAATCTAGGAATTTAAATAAATCAACTTTCTATAATTATCAGACCGACTATTCTTGGATTGTTGTGAGGCATTCCTCACAATATTCCTAAAATGTACAGAATATCTTTTTGCTTCCAACTGCCTCAAATTTACTTAAGTCTTATCATTGGTATAAAATACAAAAGTATATTTAGTTTGTATAAAAACCTTATAGTTTTGCATAGCTATCGTGGACATATAATGAAGGTGCAACATGCATGTAAAACGAATATAAGAAAAAAAATAAGGTTTCTTTCAGAAAACTGTACCTTCACTCCTAAACACAAGTGCCTATGACAATCTAAAGCAAAACAAGAGAAAAGGCACATAACAGTAGACAGTTTTTTAGCTATTGTTTTGTCAAGGATTTCACATTTGTTAAAGAATAAGAACAGAGAAAACAACAAGAGAAGAGATGAAAACAAGCATTGAGATGCGGCCTTGAGGAAAGCCTAAGTACTTCTCACGTCAAATGCTGACTTCAAAGAAAATTTGGGAATCAAACACTGCCCCATTTTGTACAGGGGAACAGATTTAAACTCTTTGTAAGTTAGCATATTAAAGACTCTCTTCCTCCCATGAAAATAGTCAAACTCTCAATGTTAGAATGCCTGCTTGAATAGCTCTCTATCATTTAAAGGTCCTACAAGCTGTAGGGGAAAACACAGCCAATCTTCCACCTGCAACATGGTAACGAGAACTTTCAGATAGCCGGTCAAGCCTGAAGGCCACTTGTGGACGTAACTACAGGCCACAACTCGATACTTCTTAGCGAGATAAAGAAACAGCACAGAATGACCTGTGTCATATCACTGAAAAACATTTCACCTTTCTGTTGCAAACTGCTTTTAGTCCAGCAGAAAAATAGAAAAATTTGCCTTTAAACTCACCTTCAGTGTTTTGATCATAGTTGGATCAGTTGATCTAACATAGAAACTCTTCAGATAAGGTTCAAACATCCCCTGAAAATCAGAACATATTCAAGTAATTCTCCTGTTTCATATACAACGTAATTTAAAAAATTCTAAATAGGGTATACCTTTCTCTGAATTGACATAGTGGCAATATTTTGCAGGACAATATACTGCACCTCCCTAGAATGTGAAAAGAAAAATAAGAGTCATTCCACAAAATTACTGATACATAGAATAATTCAACATGGCAAAGAAAGTCCAGCTCTGTTTGAACACCAAGTTAGTTACACATTTGTTTTGGCACAAACATAGAAGGCAGAGCTTATTGCCAACTTCATCAACTGACTTCATCATTTGATTCAAAGGAAGCAAGGTGCATGATGAAAGCAGGCTCTCAGTTTTTAAAACTCCAATATGCAAAAATACTCACTGACATCAGTGCAATGGTGCCTCTTGTAGGCCTTGGGTATTTATTCACACCAGAATTCCACTAATCATTTTAATATAATGGAAATAGCTTACAAAAGCCTTAGATTTCATCCACCCTCTTGAAATAAATATTTCAGGATGACATAGCTGAGAACAAAAACACATGGGCTTCATCTGCAGTGTTGAAATAACTGCATTAATTACAACAACAGTTAATCCTTGCACTATTAGCAAGAATTGCTAAGACATTTTTCTCTTAAGAATTTTTCTAAAAATTTTCAAAAAGGGCCAGGATCTCCTGTGACTCAAGGGTATACACTGGCAGACACAGATATCTATCGAAAACTAGTACTTTTACATAATAAGACTTTGGAAGATATAAACTACAGATTTATGTAATACTCTACAAAAACATTAAACATGTTTGGAGAGGGCATTCTCATAATTAATGTATTAGTTTAAAAGCCTCCACAGGACCGAGCAAAAAGAAATCTGGGTACTAGTACGAAGCTTTTAAAGTGCAGATTTTGTGCCACCAACTGCTTAAAAACTAAGTGATAATTTACACACAATTTTTCTGAACCATGAGTGCTCAAATCCTTGCATGCTGCAAATCTCATCCTAATAAGAGAAATCATCATACCCATTACCTCTTCTTACTCAAAACTGTCTAATAGCCCTAAGGTAATTACAGCTGTTGATTACAAAAAAAAATAATAATAAAGAAGTACTTAAGCTCTTTTAAACCCATTTTACGCAATTCTTACATAGGGGCATGGCAATAGTCAGCTGCACATGATGAAACAAGACTGGAAATTGCTATGAAATGCTCTTTCAGGCACTCTCACCCTAACTAGATTATAGCTTAGTTGACATTAATTTAAAGGCCACAGGCAAATAACTCCAAGGGCAAACAGCAAAAGCTTATTTCAAAGTGGCTCTAATAGCAAAAGTGTTTCTCCCACAATGCTAACAGAGAACAGACAAGCCATTCAACACAGAAAAATCAGAAGACTAGTGCCATTTAAGATACTTGTTGAGATACAGGAAAGAAGTGAATTTTCTTTTAATGAAATCTGAGTATAGATGAGCAATAAACCACATGCAAATAATCCTTTCAACATGTGAGTATGAGTTTAACCCTATACATTATTTGCCAAATTGCTTCAGTCACTTTACTCACCTTTGTATAAAGAGAATGGGAAGTATACTGTACTATAAAGCCAAACACAAAAATAATAGTGATTCATTCTTATCTGAAATAAAAGCATGAATACTCTACCTAATCCCATTTTACTTCTTTACCAACTTTTAAACAACAGAGATATTGGCTGCGGAAGTTTACAGAGAAACAGCTCTATGATGGAAGGGCTTACAGAAGTTAAGGTACATCTAGGATGAGTAACCTTGCCAAACACAATAAAAGTGAAGTTTTTTTAAAAAATCCTTGTGTCTGACCTAACTGATTTAAAAAGTAAATTATTTTCACAGCAAAGTTCTAGCCAAAAATACCATGTTTAGTTAAAAAGTCATTCTAAAACAATTAATATTGTCTCATGTATGAGTAGGTAAGAAAAACACGTCTGTGCAGCAAATATTGGCACATTATGCAAAAACTGTGAAATACAAATGAAAAAATAACACTAACAATCTTAAGAAATGCGGGTGACAAGACCTTTCATAGAAAAGCAGACAATATTGAAGATGATGAAGTCAAAACTGAATGTCCTAAATCAAATATAAACTTGTTCTTTAAAAACCGTCCAGAGATGAGGAAACACAGAAGATGCAGCAGTATCAAGTGGTAATACCAATTTTAACACATATGTTGTCTCCTTCCCCTGAGATATTCAGAAGCTGACTGGACACAGTCCTGAGTACTGTACTCCAGCGGACCCTCCTTGAGTAGGGAAGTTGGACTAGACTTGGAAGTTGGACTGGACTTCAGTGATTTTGGGATTTGCATTACAGTGCAGGAAAATAAAATATACATCAGAAGACTTCTTTAGTGCTTAGCAAGACAGTAGGGGACTCAACAGAACTAAATTTCCAATAATTTAAAAAAAAATCAAGACACTAAACAAACCAGTTAGTACTGATTCTATTTAAATACTAACTAGGTAGCCATGATTCCTGTCAGAACGGAAGTCATACGAATGAAACTAATAGGAATGAAAATAATGAATGATCCCTGGATGGAATTACTTTTAGTGATCCTCATTTGTTGAGTGAAAGTGAGTATTACAGGACAAATTTAAAATGAAATGAATTCTGCAATAGTTACATTCTTATAACTATGGCTAAACAAATGTGCACAAAGCTCTCACAAAAAAGTACACACATTGATGTAAGTATGGACTTCACCTACCTGTTACTACGGAGTAAACGCACCAATGACTTAGAAACAATACCAGCTTCAGATTTTGGTGCCAAATGCCAGTAAAGCTGTGCAACCGCCATTACCACCTAAAGGAAGAGCATTCAGAGCAGCATGTTAACTTCAAATCATCATACCTATCTATCACATTTGCTTCACACCTGCAGGACTAGCAGCTCACTCTTCTTCAGAAAGCAAAGCGCGTACCTTCAAAATCAGCAAAGCAGACTGAGGAAGAACATTGGAATAAATATATTTTTACTAATTAAGTACCTTTACTTCCTCCCAGTATTTACTGCATGCTATAATAAATAGAAGGTCATAGGAATAGGGCCAAAAAGAAAAAGCAGTAGGTAATTCAAATTACAAACATAGTGGTATCATCCTTAATAAATCAGTATTGCTAACATCAGCTGTACAAATTAATAAAGAAATATTCTTTAAAGATTTTTCTAATGTGCTTTTCCTTTATTACTACAGGTTCAATATCACCTTTTACCTAGTTTCCACTCAAAATCTTTCATTCCATTATTCTATTATGCAATCTATAAAACACCAGCTGCCTTTACCAGCAACTTTTGAAGTATCAAATCCAACAGGAAGTAAAAGCTGAAGGGTTGTATTACTGATATCCTGGCTAACAAAATGCAGAAGACTGAGATATATGCAATTAAAACCCTTTTTTTTTCTTCTCAAATTTTCTCATATATGAAAGACAAAATATGATCTTTATGCTAGTGAGTGTCATGTCACAACCTTTCTTAAAGTAGTGTCATGCAACTCTGTTTCAAAGAGAACAAATCATAGAAAGGAGACTCCAAGTAAAGCCTTCATGGTAACACTTCACTTGGTATCTTAAATCTTAGTACCAATGAAACAAAAATTTACCAACAATAAAAAGTGATTAAAAACACCTAAAGCCAGGAAATAACTTCAAGATTTTTAGTAATATACTGCAAGTATCTTTTACAGCTGACAAAAAACATAAGGTCGTAGGCAACGCCACTAATTAATTTACTTGCAGGTAAATTCTGTGAATAGTATGAATATCCCCGTAACAGCAATTCAAAGCAGCATGATTTCGATAACACTTTTCAAAGTACACTTTAACATCTCAGTTAACTTTAATATCAGAAAGTTAAAGATCATAAATATGAGAATCAATGCCACATTGAATAAAGAAAATTATTTATGGAATGAGGGCAATAACTAACTGAACCTCTCAGTGAAGTGGGACGGCAAACATCAAACATACTTGTTCTTTGCATGAAATTAAGAAATATCACAGACACTAAACAGTGATTTTTAGCAAAAAGTTGTAAAAATTTAATCAATTTGTTTCCAAAGTCTGCTGGGCTGGCAGATTATAAATGATTTTGGAAAGAGTCAGACATTAGTTAGAATCTTGAAATACGTTTCAATGGAGAACTATAACCTCATCTGCTTAGCTTATTAAGAATAGGTTGCAAGGTGACTTAATCATGGTGCAGTAACTGTTTTTGCAGTGATATGAATGTTCATTTTCACTGGAAGACTTTTCCCAGAGGACATCTAGTCCTGATTAACAGGACAAGCTGAGGTTAGAAGTAACATTCTGTGGTCTGATTAACATCAGAATGATTCACCATGAGCATGGCTTTTTCCAGTTCTAAAAAGTTACCTGTATTTTAATATCTCATGGATATAATGCAGAGCTGATGTCATATCTATCCTGGAACCTTGACAAGGCAACAGCTCTAGAACCCTGGTGTACAATAGTCTACTTTTAAAATGTGAGACTCAAAAGAAAGAACAAATTACTGCATCAATAACAATTATGATTTTCTTTGTAGATCTGTACCACCAAACTGTGCCAGTAAACTTTACCCGTTTGTGCCATCCTAATTGCTGAGAGTTTTAGCACTAAGAGCTACCTATGGCATAGTCAGCATATGCTATGTAAGTTGGATTCAAATGCTCTCATACTTTTTTCTAATATTTTGTTTGTCTACATTATTTGGAGCACATATCAAAATCAGTTTAGGTGTTTCACTTACAAGTTAAGTTAAATTCAAAATAGATCCATCATACTTCTCCTAGAGTTACTAAAGGATATTTTCACCAGTTTTAAAGAGGTGTAGATTTTACTCCTCAATCTTTTAAATTTTCTAAAACCAGATATTTGTAGTTTGACATTTTAATCAAAAAGGAATTTGTCTTACAGCAGCATTTCGGCTTTGAAGCAGGGGCTTTGTATTTCGTAACAGCAGCCTGTGATCCGGGTCCATAGTATAGGTGGTTTTCAATTTCTGATCCTTCTCTTTCTGTTCTTCATCAGATGCATAGAAATTATTTTCACTATATTCATCCACCACTTCATCAACCTATCAAAAGACAAAATGACAAGGACATACATAGAATATTTGAATCAACATGTTTTATTCATTAAGAAAGTAACATACAATGCCA
Source organism: Corvus cornix cornix (assembly GCF_000738735.6). Taxonomy (NCBI): domain Eukaryota; kingdom Metazoa; phylum Chordata; class Aves; order Passeriformes; family Corvidae; genus Corvus; species Corvus cornix. The sequence continues at coordinate 23,507,365 of NC_046357.1, read as the reverse complement.
CTGTTTCATGCAAGACTTATATATGTCTTTTAAAAATAGCTTTTGGCTTTTCTATCCCTTTGCTCAAAACAGTAGATGTACAAACATGAAAAACAAATTAACAATATATACAAAATTTCCCCAGAAGTAAGTTGTACAGCCAAATGAAATATCTTTACTATTATTCAACCAGACATTTTAGGTATGTATATTGGTCTTTTCTGGACTTAAAACCTATGACCCAAAAGTGACATTTCTGGAAAACAGCTACAAATGAAAATAAGACATAGGTCTTCAGAAAACTAGGCAAGGCTGCACGCCTTGGTCAAAACTCAGATGTAGTGAAAAATCCATAAAAATGTCTTTAGTAGAGGTAGGAGGATAGGGGGAGGGACGAAAGAAGTGACAGTTAATTAATCCTGTCATTTTGTTCTGGTTTTTATCACAATTTGAAAGGGCACAGACAAATTTTTAAAAAAGAAGAAATATGAAGGGAAGTTTTATTACTTGATGCCAATTTTGCTCTCAGTGTTTTACAGGATGCCTAGCAAGCTCTTAGATATTTTATGCAATAGCAACTGAAGTACTTTAATTTCCTCACTTCTCTTCCCATAAATCTTTGTGGCAGTCACAGTTCTAAACTAGAAACTCAGGATGCTATATCAAGACCACTGGTAACTGAATTCCTCCCTTGCCTACAGGACAGGCAATGTGAAAGGAAACTTCCTGATCCCAGTGCATCACAACCTGCACTGAAGAAGCTTCCTCGAACAGGAGGAGGATAATTCAATCTTCATTGATTGCAGTCTTCAATGTCCTTGCCTTGACTGCTAACTGACATGCAGATCAGTACTATTGAATTGAACAGGAATATTGAGTTGGAAACAGTATTTAACTCATTAATAACTGTTACAAAGAAACAGCCTGAGCTCTCACATTTCTGACTTACCTTTTTTTTTAAGAATTGTTTGTTTAGAATGTACTTGGAGCAGCAGAGTTCCAATATAAAGCAGCCTCTTATGAAAACACTCTTAATTTAAATCTGATTAAGGTCCTTCTTCATACCCCAACAGCAGAAGTATTAATATGGTCTTCTCATAGTCATGTATTTAATTGCAATTTTAGAATATTCCTCCTCTCTCAGATCTCCTAAGATCTGGTAGGAAATAATTATGTTCCAGACAAAGGATGATGACAACACCCAGGGAACTTACAAACTGAAATTCATCAAGGTGATGAACTCCTAATTACATAGAATTTGTAGTCACAAGGACCTACTAAGACAAAGAGGACATGTAATACTGCAAGATTTGTACATTGTGATGGAAAAGAAAGCAAAGTATTATATAAAAGAGTCAGAAGACTAAGATAAAAAATCTGCAGCTCCTTGGTGTACAAGAATTGTTATTCCAAATTCTATTAACCATCCCACACATGGAGAACAGTTACCAGGCAGTGTGAAAACAATCACTCAAAACCCCTTAAGATCAAGCTGAACTACTCACTATATTCAATGCCAAAGAAAGACAAGTGTTAAGTTTAGAATCATTGTACTATTTAGATCAGAAAAGACCCTTCAGCTCATATAGTCCAACTGTTAATCTAGTACGACCCAGTTCACCACTAAACCATGTGCTGAACTGCCACACCTACAAGGCCTTTAAATATCTCTAGGGGTGCTGACGCTACCCCTTCCCTGGGCAGCCCATTCCAGTGCTTGACAACCCTCACCAAAGAAGTTCTTTGTAATTTCCAATCGAAAGCTGCCCTGGTACAACTTGAGGCCGTTTCCTCTTGTCATGTTGCCTGACCCTGACCTTTCAGGCAGTTGCAAAGAGTGATAAGATCATCCCTGAGCCTCCTTTTCTCCAGGATAAACAGCACCAGCTCCCTCAGCCAGTTCTCAAAAGCCTGGTGCTCGAGACCCTTCACCAGCTCCACTGCCCTTCTCTGGACTCGTTCCAGGACTTCAATGTCTTTTCTATCTTGCGGGGCCCAGAGCTGGACATAGGATTTGAGGTGTGGCCTCACCACTGCCAAGTACAGGGGGACAATCCCTACCCTGGTCCTGCTGGCCACACCACTGCTGATCCAGGCCAGGATGCCATTGGCCTTCTTGGCCACCTGGGCACACCCTGGCTCACGTTCAGTCGCTGTCACCAGCACCCCCAGGTCCTTTTCCTGTGGGCAGCTTTGCAGCCACTCTGCCCCAGCCTGTGGCACTGCCTGGGGTTGTTGTGACCCAAGAGCAGGACCTGGCACTGGCCCTTGTTGAACCTCACACCATCGGCCTCAGCCCATGATCCAGCCTGTCCAGATCCCTCTGCAGAGCCTTCCTGCCCTCCAGCAGATCAGCACTCCCACCCAGCTTGGTGTCACCTGCAAACTGACTGAGGCAGCACTTGATCCCCCTGTTCAGGTCATCAGTGAAAATATTAAACAGGACTAGCCCCAGTACCGAGTCCTGAGGAACAGCACTGGTAACTGGCTGCCAGCTGGACGTAACTCCACTCACCACCACTCTTCTCCGGGCCTGGCCATCCAGCAGCTTTTTTAAATATACATGCATCCAAGCCATGGGCTGCCAGTTTCTCCAGGATAATGCAGTGGAAAACACTATCAAAGGCTTTACTAAAATCCAGTTAGACAACATTCACAGCCCTTCTCTCATCTACTAAGTGGGTTACCCTATCATACCAGGAGGTCAAGTTTGTCAAGCAGGACGTGCCTTTCACAAACCCATGCTGGCTAGGCCTGACCCTGAGGTTGTCCTGTATGTGCCATGTAACAGCACTCAGGATGACCTGCTCCATATCCTTTCTCAGCACTGAGGTCAAGCTGACAAGCCTGACAGTTTGCCAGATCCTCCTTTGGACTCTCTGCGTAGATGGGTGTCGTATTTGCCAACTTCCAATGAACTGCGATCTTCTTCATGGTTAACTAGGACTGTTGCTAAATGATGGGAAGTGGCTCAGGCTCTGGCTTCTTTAGCACCCCTGGGTGGATGCTATGTGCCCCACAGACTTGTGCATGTAGAAACAGTGTAGCACACGATTTCCCCTTGGATTATGGGGGCTTAATTCTGCTCCTCCTCTCTGTCTTACAGATCAGGGGCTGGGTACCTCAAGAACAATTGCTTTTACAATTATTGCCTTCTTTGCTTCAGAAAAGGCACCTCAGTCTTTTCCTCATCCTTAATACTTTATTTCCCCCTGCAGCTTTGCTGGCACACCTTCTTACTTCTCCAGCAATGAAAAGCTCTGTGATCACAGTGGCCCAGAGAGCCTCCAACCATCCTACCACATCACCTACCAGTCCTTCTCTGTTCACAAACAACAGGTCCGGCAGGGTGCCCTCCCTTGTTGACATCCTGACCAGCTGTGTCAGGGCATTCTCTTCCACACATTCCAGGAACCTTCTGCACTGGCTCCTCTCCACTGTGTTATATTTTCAGCAGGCATCCGCTAAATTGAGAATGAAGACTATCTAACTGTGAAACATCTCTCACCTGCCCATAGAATATTTCATCTGCCTTTTCAACATTTCATCTGCCTCTTCCAACTAGCTCACAAGTCTGCATTTACCTGAGTAAGCAAGTCTGTTTTGGCATGCACTAGGTTACTATTAGAATTTCTGCTATCACTGCCTAGCTTATTTCTTTATAGAACACAGTTCCAGGATTCTCTTCACTCATATCAAGCCTAGGTAGAAAACCTGAAACTGAGACACAATAAATTACAGCCAAAAATTCAGACCACCAAGCCAAAATCTCATTTTAAGACACCTAGCTGCATTGTTTATCCCCAGATAAACCTTATAGTACAAGTACTGAAGGCTGTACTAAGGAAAGAGATTGGGACAAGCAGCAATTCCCTTCTGAAGTGGCACAGAACTAGCTTCAGGGGGACAAGCACAATCAAAGCCTCTTGGATCTAACAAAAGCAGAAAGCCTTGTGCAGAGATGTAAGAAGGTGCCTCCATGCTCAACAGTAGTGCTATGGTGTTCTGGAGAAGAAAAGCAACCAGAACAGCGTGACACTGATACTAGGTCAACATCTTGAACTTCCATCAGAAGAAGGGTATAATGGAGATACAAGTACTATTAACACTAGTATTTTTCCTGCCAGCAGCAGATTGAAAGTAAGACTCTTTACACTGGGAGATGAAAAGTCTTTCTGTTTGTTGGGGTTTTAGTTCTCCTAGGTTTTTTTTTGTTAAAGAAATTTTCTCCATAGGTGTTGCTAGGGGGACAAATTGCTGGGTACTTAAGAAAAACAAAAGCTACCCACTGGGGGTGGAGTACTTCTAGCTACTCTTTTGTTTCACCTGGGTGTTCGATTAGTCAGTCCCTGAACGCAGGAGAGGGAGGCTGTCTTTCGTCAGCTGCTTTTCCCTCTGCGGAGAAAAACCCCAGGATCCCCAGCCCGCCTTCCCTGCCCTGCTGGGAGCCAGGCTGTGGCCGCCCTGCCCCGTTGCTTTGAGCCTTCGCTATGCTGTGGGCCGTGCTCGACCTGTCTCCCCAGACCTCCGGGGGGTTCCCTGTTTGGATACACCTCGTCTGCCACCCAGGATTTGTGCTCATCCCTGCTGTTCCAGCCTGCTGTTCCCGAGGGTCCGGCCGGACACCGGGATCGGCTGCCCAGCGGTTTGTGAAGCCTTTGTTCCATCCCTTCCCGGGATCCCAGGGCACCGGTGCCGCGTGCTCCCTGAGCTCGCTCCGGAGCGCCCCCTGCAGCCGCGGGGGAACCATCGCACCTGCCCTGCTCACCGGGAGCCGCCAGCGCCCCTGCCGGCTGCGAGCGGAACTGCACCCGAGGGGAAAGGGCCTGACAGCCGAGAAGGCTGGGACTGGGTTTGTGCTTCGGTCTGCTGTTACTGCCGCAGTTATTGCTGTTTGTTTGCCTTGTTATACACACATAGATATATAATAGTAAAGAACTGTTATTCCTATTTCCCACATCTTTGCCTAAAAGCCCCTTGATTTCAAAATTATAATAACTCAGAGGGAAGGGGGGTCGCATCTGCCATTCCAAAGAGGGCTCCTGCCTTCCTTAGCAGACACCTGTCTTTCAAACCAAGACACTGTTTTAACTAAAGCTGAATCAACAACTGACAGATGATCTCCTATGCACTTACTCTCCAATCTTCACTACCTATAGTGCACTACACTAGACTGTGGAATATGCTTCTTTACACATCCCTCAAGAAAAGCTAAATATGGGTGACTCTCAAATTTTACTTTCACAGATGTCTAATTAGAACATAAACTGATGATAACCAGTACGTATTAGCAACTTAATCAGACATAAAACCAATCCTCTGATCCTTTTTGAAAAGGGAGAGTTAGCATGAGAGTTCTGGGAGTAGATTCAAATGTTCCAATGCTTTCTGTCGTCATTTCAATCCCTTTAAATGCAGTTTCACAGCTGATTCAAGACTAATCAGTCCAACAGAAGTTTGTTGTTTTGTTTTCTTTTTTAAAAGGATGTTTTATTTTCAACAAGATCAGTAAAATGATCTGTCTCACTCTGTGGTCATAGGACCACTAGAGTTACTGAATTTTCAAAAGCAGTAGGTGGTAAAGGGAGAACAGAACAGAAGAGTGGCAGTTGTTAGTCAAACTGCTTTAAATACACCTAACAGTTTGCAGTAGCACATGATTTAATTGTGCAGTTAATAGCTTTTCTAAATTGCAAAATGACTAAAGAGCTCAGAACCCTGGGAAAGTAAAATGATTAAAAACTGAGACCACAGTATTCCAGACTACGAATTGCAAATGGACTCTGTGCATTTCCCATCTACTATAATTTATTCACAGCAGAGAAGTGAGTATTTTAGTGTGGAGGAACGTGCATAATTCTTTTTTACATTATTCTAGACATACAATTTAGGGACATCTTCATAAAGTATTAACAGCTTCAATGAAGAAACTGACAGATAGCAAATTCCGTTAGCCTGTTTTTAAAGTCACTAAGTAAATGACCTAACATTTAACTGAGATTTTGCTAGAAGCTACATTTAATATGGCAGAAAAGTTGAGAATGTGACTTCCATTTAGGGTAAAACACATCATGTGAATGCTACAATTACCTCCAAACAGAGCTTCACACACCCACATGTTGCAATGGGGATACTGCAACATGCATATACCAAACCAGGAGTCCCGTGGAAAGGAAATATATATGGACGGATTCTTGGTAGATGTTTCAGAGATGTTTATTTCTCCAGCCGCGTGGCCGGGGCTCTGCCGAGGAACTGTTTCAGTCACGGGACCCCAGGGTCCTTGGCGTTATCAAGGAACCCAAACCAACCCATGGGGAACGAGGCTGAGCAGGGGCAGGGAAACCCCGTGTCTGTCCCCAGGGCCCCTCTCCCACGGCTCCATGGTGGGGGGAGGAGACCCCAACACCTCACCCGTTTTATTTTAATAAAAGGAGAATGAAAACAACTGGATAAACATAACAAGAAGTTTCAAAACAAAACAAGCCACCGTCCTGAGTCTTTAAATGTCCAAACAGATTCTGTGGAACATCTTAGGGCTGACAGAAGGGAGACAGAAATCTCTGAGCATGCTTTGTGGGGAAACTGAGGCAGGAGAGGGTTTAATTTCTTCCCTCCCCCTTTTCATCCCCCACTCAGCATTGGAAAGGGATTTTTGGGGAAACAATCGGCAAAGGTATGGTTTTGTGAGGGGAAACCATGGATAAAAAAACGGATTCGGAATACACTGGGGGTAATAGGACATAGGGTAAAAGGGAAAGGTGGGATTAGGAAAGGGAGACTGTAGGGGGGACTTACAATGGAGATATTGTCTAACATGACTACGATTTTTTGCATATATACTGCCTTTTACAGGAACACCATCAGGCCCAGTGACCTGTGATGCTTGTAACCCTTTTCTACCTTGTATAATTTTGAATTCCACCACCTCTCCATCGCCCAAGCTTGGGATGCATTTTTCAGGGTTATTCTTTTTAATAGCAGTTCTATGCACGAATATGTCTTACTGGTTGTCACACCTTGTTATAAAACCATAATTTTGCTTAACATTATACCATTTTACTATCCCTAAGATCTTAGCTACTATGATTTTTTCCTTTTTTCGAGTGGTGCTGTTTTCTGTCTTGCTGCGTCTTTGCTCTCTATTTCGGTCGCTCCCGTGTTGGAATTGTCAGAGCTGCTTGTGCCTGCGCGCTCTTCCCGGGGTCGCGTTCGGGGCTGTGCGGGCCGGGCCGGGCCGTGCCGCTCAGTTCTCCGTGCGTCACCTCCTCTGGTCACAGCTTCGTTGCTGATGCCAGGCGCTGTACCCACGTCTTGGCCGGGCCCCCGAGCGATGACTCCCCCATGCCCTGCTCCAGCGCATGTTTCGGCTGGGCACGGCTCCACTCCACCGCCATCGCTGCCAGCCGCTGCCCACACGCCGCCCCTCTCGGTCGGGCGTTCCCGGGGCTCGCTCCACCACGCGCTGCGCGGGGCCGGGCGGGCACCGCCGGATCACACCGCTCCCGCCGCGCCTCGCTCCGCCACCGACACTGCGGCTCGCGTGGCTCCGCCCACGCGTGGGAACTGCCTCGCTGCTGCTCGCAGAGCGCTCGGTGCACGTGGCCTGGGCCGCACGGTCCCTGTGCCAGGCTTCCCTTCGCCAGGACACAGCTGACATTGCTCAACAGTCTCGGTAACTAAATAATATTCATGAAAATATTCTTCCATCGGCATATATTTTGACTCCAATATTAACTGTGTCCAAACGGTTTTCCAAAAGCCCTTGGTAAGAATTAAATCCCAAGAAACATAGAAAAAGTTCTTAAACAACCATGCCAGGAAGTGTTTCAGTTCTTTTTGAGCTTGAATCAAGCTAAAATTTACAAATCATTGTTCAAGAATCATTTTAAGATAAATGTCTGTATGCGGCTCTGAGAGCCAAGAGTCTTCCCACGGTTCCTCCATAGTTTAGATATGGAATAGCAAAGCAAAACCAAGAAGAGGAATCCAAAGTTTCCAGGGTTTACTCACACAAATCAGTCGCTTAGGGATCGGGGATCGTTCTGCTCACAATTCTCCACCATTATGTTGCAGTGGGGATACTGCAACATGCATATACCAAACCAGGAGTCCCGTGGAAAGGAAATATATATGGATGGATTCTTGCTAAATGTTTCAGAGATGTTTTATTTCTCCAGCCGCATGGCCAGAGCTCTGCCGAGGAACTGTTTCAGTCACGGGACCTGAGGGTCCTTGCCCGCGCAGGGGAACACAAAACAGCCAATGGGGAATGAGGCTGACCAGGGGCAGGGAAACCCTGTGTCTCCCCTCCAGGGCCCCTCTCCCAGGACTACATGGCAGGGGAGGAGACCCCAACACCCACAAATGGAGTTAAAACAAAGCTTCAATGATACCCAAAGTGTGAACACACAGTATTTGCCCACTTTGCCAGCCTTAACTCCATCTTGTATTGAAAAAGTGATTCAAGTATTTGTATTCCTTGGTTAGGTACAAATTATTTCAAGTTACAAATTTCAGTTTCTCTCCTCAGATTCATAAGGAAATACACTCATAGCTTTCTTTTGACGCGTGCAGCAAAATCTTTGGCAAACAAGATTTTCACTATCTTCCAGAGACCTTTCTAGTATTTCCAAGAACTGTTCTCAAGAGAGTTTTGGATAAGCTAGGTTTTGAAGGTAAGAAGAATTTTAGTACTATTCACTATTTGGAGAACTTGACTGCAATACCAAAAACTACTTTAGCCCATCAAGATCAGTATTCACCTGATGTATGAAAAATAGTTTCCTTGAAAAGCAATGCATAGAACAGTTTGCCACTTAAAGCATTAATGAGTTATGCAAGATAGATCTGGAAGTCTGATGTTTTATGTGAACATGCCTACCTAAATCCTTCCACGTGCTCTATAGATGAGTTTCAGAACACCAGAACAGAGCTATCATTACCCAGTTGATCAGCTGTGAGACATTTCTGACAGAAGAGCAGACCTCAACCAATCCCACTTGTTAGCAGTCATATGCTAGTAGAAGTACTCATCTCCTCCACAACAGGCAATCCTTGAATATGATTCAGGTCTGTCAGTGTATGTAAAGCTTGACAAGAAGAACTGTTAGTAGTCTAAAAAAAGGCACAATCTCACACGATAAAAACACTTGAGATAGTAAAGTGTAACCAATATAATTTGCAGCCTGGCTGAAGAGAGGCTTTAGAAAGCAGAAGCAAAGTTTGACAAGTTTGCCTTACAAAGCCAAAAGGAGCTGAAGAGACAAAGAATAAAGGGACCAGATCATCCACTCCATAAATAATAGTTTTCTTTCAAGTACTAAACAGCCAGCAAAGTATACTGACTCTTTCTAAGGTAAGCTGCAGTTTATAATCAGTTGTGTGATAAAAACTTGTGCTACTGTGAATGGAGTGCCAGAACCTAGTAATGATCAGATAAAATACTCTGATGGCCTCGTAGAAGTAGGGGAGTATCTCAACTGCCTGAGTGTAAGCCTCGAGTGCCATTTTATGCTCCCTCAAATATGCAAAAAACCTGCATGGATCTGGCAGATTCTGAAGGTATAGAGCCTACAGGAGATCCACAACAACTGAAGACTAGGAAGGGCATCTTGTAACATTTTGAACAACACTGGACACCCCAGATAGATCATAGAATTATCACATCCTCGTCTCTCTAAAGGTTAAAGTTTTCAGATACTTACCTTTCCATAGGACAAAATTACTGTCCTGGGTTGCAGTGTATTCTATTACCATCCCCATCAGCCGTTGAAATCAGCAGACTATCTTTCTGTTAATTGCCCATCATTGTCCTGCCGCCTGACTCAGAGATAACTCCCTCTGGACTATCTTCTGTTAATGAGCCTAATCAACACTTTGCCTCATGACTCATTACCCCATTGTGAGATGCTCCACCCAGAGGGAGGAACCAGCATCCATCGTGGATATAATCTGAGGCTGAACACCAGAGACACCGGCTTCCCACTGGATTTCCAGAGGACAGGAGCTACACAGCCACCATTGGACTTCCTGAGGAAGAGCAGACTGTTTTACTACAGGATCACAGCTTCAGAAGACTGCAGCCACCATTTCTACCAGACTGCTACCACCACCCTGCCTAACAGGGTGTCAGGTTGTACTTGACTCTGTCAGTTTGACAGTGTTTTCTTTTACCTTTTTTTTTTCCCCTTTTCTTTAATTTCCATTAATTGTTATTCTGACTTAGTGCCTCTCACTGGTTTGTTTTCAAACTAGCACATAATTTGGCGCCCAACGTGGGGCAGCTCTGAGAGAAAGTCAG